>NC_135493.1:97829307-97986807 GCF_052094955.1 Ictidomys tridecemlineatus | reverse complement strand
TACTAGTCTTCTCTCTCTCTTTGCTTGAAATACTGAAGTACAGAGTTGGGGTGGGTAGGTGGAATAAAACATTAATAAGGATTATTGAGTGGGCCTAAACAGGACAAGGGAAAATAATTCACTCTAAATATGCCTTCCTTCCTATATATTATTGCAGTTATTATTTGATTTATTACACCCATATATCAGTAGTTTGTGAATGGGAATCACAGCTGAAGTAATGTGAGGTAAAAATTGGCCAGAATTTCTTTTTTATTGTCACATTTTTCAGTTTTCCTTAGGATTGGAAAATACCTCTTTTTCTGTATAAAACTTTGAACTTATCACCTTTGTAAAAATTTCATCATGTGTTTCATAGAAGTATTTTGTTAAGTTTTCTAAGTGTTGATTATTCTTTCCTCTAGGAAGCACTGGGATTAAATGTGTTTATTCCTGAGAACCAGGGGAATATTTAGCTTCTAAAAGTCTACTATTTAGATTAGTTCCTACTATGAACATATAAAATTGCACATTTTTAGGACATCCAGAAATTACAAAACTATGTGTTAGTTAATGGTACTTAGTGCCAAAAGGTTAAAAATGCTTACATTCACCATTGCCTGTATGTCTTTATTCAGATTTCCTTAATTTGAGGATCTGTAGAACAAAACTGAAAATCCATTCAACCTGGCCCCACTATTTTCTAATTAGGTGACTTAAAACAATTAGTGATTCAGTAAGGACTTTGGTATCATTAAAAAAAATCTGAAATATAACAATATCTGCCCTTTAAGATTGTTGAGAGAATTTATAGAAATGAGATAATTCATGTTAGGTACTTAAAAATATTACCAAGCCTGAGTAGTACCAGCCTATCACCACCACCTCCAACATCCAAATCACATGTTTCTCCCTGTTTTCACTGACAGCATCCTTCCTGATAAATGCACTGGGGGACCATTCTAAATAATAAAGTCCAGAATATTGTTTTTTAAGTCCCAGAATGGAATGTAAATGCATAATATTAGAGGCCTTTTAATTGCACTATCACTCTAATATTGAGTATTTTAGAACAAATTGTCTACCATGAACTGTTCTTGTCTATAGTGTGGCATAGGGAATCCACAAATATTGCTACATTTTTGCAAAGAGATTCCATAAATTGCTCTATTTTACATGATGAATTTTTAATAAAATAACATTTTTCATATTTTATCAAAATTTTAAGTTTATTTAGTGTTTACCATAATTAATAACATTCTGTTATAACATTATAATATTAAATAATTTTATTTATTATAAATTAAACCTTAAATATATTTTAAATTAAGTATGCTAAAATGCAGGAAGCCATCCATGAACTGTGCATGAACTAAAACAATGTTGAAGCCATTAGGCAGGAAAGCCTAACATCAGGAACTCCCAGCAGCAACCCAGCTGGTTTGAGAACACCTGGTTCATGTGGTTTCTTACCTAGCTCCATCACAAGTTTAGCACAGCACTGGAGATGGGTGTGACCCACTGGAGCCACACAGGCTCTCAGAGATGGGTATGGCTTGCCAAAGTGCCAATTGATCTGTTTATTGCAAGACCCCTGCCACAGCAAGAAGCAAGCACCAAACCAAGACTCCTCCCACTGAAAACCTTATCCTTGTCTTTGATGTACTCCCCCTTAAATAAAGAATCAGGACTCTTTTTCAGTTGTTCAGTTCCAGCTCCTATCAGAACTGGAAGACCTATCAGTTGCTCCCCTTTTTTTATATCTTGTTGAGAGCCACAGCCGAGTCGGAATAGCCCCTGGCATTTTGCCAGAAGTAATGGTTGAGAGGAGAGCCATTAAGATGATGCTGAATTGAAACAGGTTGAGTATTCAATTGTATATAGACCCCTGCTGTCCGCCTCGGGCACCGCTACTTTGGTGTTCTCTCGGGGATTCCTGGGGAGTTTGTGTGATTGGTGAAGTTCTGGTGAAGGGAGTTCCGGTTGGTAAGTGGTGTGCCTAGGAGGGCCGCGTGGGTGGCATTCGTGGGAGTTCGGAAAATAAAGTTTGTTCCTGCTTGAGTGGCTCGTGATTTGTGCCCAGCCAGACTGTGGCATATCTACTTTCTGGCTCTGTCTCTATTTCTTACTAATTTATTTTGTACTTTTTATTTCTCAGGCGGGTCACAGTTCTGAGCAGGAACCTACCCTTGGCAGGGTGCTGCTCACCCGTAATACTAAAATATAAAGCATCAGTAATACAAACTGCAAGACATTTCTCTGTTTAAATGCATTTTTAATAATACTAATAGTACCAATATATAAAGTACCCATATTGCCATGTTGTGTAATTTATTAAATTTCTGTTTCTTGTGTTCCATAAAAGAAAGTGATCAAGTAAATTTTGGATATGTTGGTTATCCTTTACTCTGAGTAGCATCTGAAATCAAACACTATCTTGATTAACAACTTACTGGTGAAAATTATATTAGCATATACTTATTTTCTATTTGATATGGGGAATTAAATTTTATTTTAAACTTTTTTTCTCTCTATTCTTTTGCCACTTGACAAATGTAACAATGATACATTCACTTTGTAGTTCTCATTGGGTAGTTGCTTTTGAGTTGTCCCTAGGCTGACCTATAGAAGAGGTTTCATGGATATATAATTTATTTTCAAAAATGCTCCTAGATTAAAAAAAATACATAAAAGGAGAAGGAGAAGCAGGGAGGGAATTCAATTAATCCAAATAAAGGTGACACTTCAGCATTTCAGTCAACATCCCAACTTCAACCTGATCTGCCAGGGTTCTTTTTTAATATATTTATTTTTTCCACATTTTTATTGGGGCATTATAATTATGTACACTACTGGGATTCATTGTTACATACTTACACATGCACATTATATATATATATATATATATATATATATATATATATATATATATATATATATATAACAATATAATTTAATCAATATCACTCTCCAGTATTACCCCTTTCCCTCCTCTACTCCCTCCCCCAGTCCATTTCCCCCCACTTCACTGGTTTCCATTTGATTTTCATGAGATATACACACACAAACAAACCTTTTGTTTCCTTTTCCTCTCTAGTTTCCACATATAAGAGAAAACATATTACCCTTGTCTTTCTGAGCTTTGCTTATTTGGCTTAACATAGTGCTCTCAAGTTCTATCCATTTTCCTATAAATAACAATTTCATTCTTCCTTTTGGCTTAATAAAAATCCATTGTGTATAGATACCACATTTTTTATTATTCATTCATTGACAGACAGCTAGGCTGGTTCCATAATTTGGCAAGTGTGCCATTATAAACATGGGTATATGCATGTATCACTATAGTTTGATGACTTTAATTCTTTAGAATAAGTACCAAGGAGTGGTATCACTGGGTCACATTGTAGTTCCTTTCCTAGTCTTTGGAACCTCCATACTGATTTCCATGGTAGTTGTAAACATTTACAATCCCATCAACATTATGTGTTCCTTTTTCCATACATCCATTCCAGCATTTATTATTGTTTGCATTTTTGATGGCTGCCATTCTGACTGGAATGAGATGAAATCTCAGTGTAGTTTTGATTTGCATTTTCCAAATAGTTAAAGTTGCTAAACATTTCTTCACATATTTGTTGACCATTTGTATTTCTTCTTTTAAGAAGTACCCGTTTAGTTCATTTGCCCATTTATTAAGTGGGTTATTTGATGATGGTGGTAAGTTTTTTGAGTTCTAGACACAAACACACAGATACAGTCATCTGATCTTTGACATGTGATCCCTGTTATGGTTTGGATTTGAGGAGTCTCCCAAAGTCTCTGTGTGAAACAATGCAGGAATGTTCAGAGGTGAGATGATTAGATCACGAGAATTACAAACTAATCAGGGAATTAATCCATTATCATTTGAATGAATTAATGTGTGGTAACTATAGGCAGGTAGGGCATGACAGGAAGAAGTAGGTCACTGGGGGCATGCTCTTGGGGATTATATTATCCCTGACTCCCTGCACTCAAGCTCTCTCTCTCTGCTTCCTGACTGTCATAGACTGATTAGCTTTCCTCTGCTACATCCTTCCTCCATGATGCTCTGCCTTACCTTGATCCCAGAGTAATGGAGCCAACCAACCATGAACTAAAACCTCTGAAACTGTGAGCACAAAATAAATTTTCCTCCTCCAAGTTGTTCGTCAGTTGTATTGGTAATAGTGATGCACAGCTGACTAATACAGCACCAAAAACATACTGGTTTAGACAGCTTTTTCGCTGCTGTGACTAAAAGATCTGACCAGAACAATTTTAAAGAAGGAAAATTTTATCTGAGCACTCACAGTTTCAGAGGTCTTAGTCCATAGAAGGCCAGCTCCATTCTTCAGGGCTCCAGGTAAGGCAGAACATCATGGCGGCAGAGTGTGGCAAAGGGAACCAACTCACATGATGATCAGAAAGCAAAGAGAAAGAGAGACTCCACTCACCAGATACAAATATATATCTCAAAGCCACACCCCCTACTTCCCACCTTCTCCAGCCATACCCTCCTTCAGTTACCACTCAGTTAATCCCTATCAGAGAATTAATTTGCTAACAGGTTTAAGACTCTCACAACCCAATCATTTCTCATCTGAACCTTCTTGCTTTGTCTTACTTGTGAGCTTTTGGGGATACCACATCTAAACCTTATCACATACACTGGAGAAACCATAGCCTTTGAAAAAAATGGTGCTGGAAAAAATGGTTAGTTATCCACATGTAGAAGAATGAGACTAAACCCCCACCTCTCACACTGTACAAAAGTCAATTTAAAATGGATCAAAGACCTAGGAATTATACCAAAAATTATGGAACTCCTAGAAAGAAAATGTATGGTCAACACTCCAACATTTAGGCACAGGCAATGACTTGCTCAATAGGATCCCAAAAGCTCAGGAATAATGCCAAGCATTAATAAATGGGATAGCATCAGAGTAAAATGCTTCTGCACAGCACAGGAAAAAATTAAGAAAATGGAGAACCTGCACAATGGTAGGAAATCTTTGCTAGCTACGCTTCTGACAGAAGATTAATATCCTGTAGTTTTCTTTACAACTGAAATTATACCACAGAGTTCTGTTCTTTGAGATATGGGAACTGGGATTTCAAACTCCCACACTACACAGGCACTTCAGGTTTTGAGCAGCTTTAATAGTCCAATTGGAGTTCTCTGAAGGTTAGAGGTACCTACACAGGACTAAGCATGCAGAAGCTGGGGGAAAGCAGCTGGGTGTAAAGTGGATCCAAGGGACATTTGCTAGAGTGGCCTTTTTCTTTTTACTCCTTATTGGATCATTGTTAAGATAATTTTTTATTTGCTTGCTTGTTTTTGTTTTGTTTTGTACTTTTGTGGTGCTAGAGACTGAACCCAGGGCCTCACGAATGCCAAGCAAGCACTCTACCACTGAGCTACATTTCCAGCCCACTAAAACAAAGTAATTTTTTGTGTGTGTGATTGCAGTGATGATGGTATTGTGAATAGATATTTTATTTGATCTAGATTACTATTAGAAAACAAATGGTCAGCTAATATAATTTTTATCATTATGCTTCACATAAATATGTAATAAGGAGAAGAAATAATTTCTGATGTCAAGGAATCTTAAATTTCATTTATAAAGAGAATGACACATAAAATATTTATGCACATTTTTTAATTCTCCATTGCTGCCATGCCAAATAGCATAAACTCAATGACTTAAAACAACACTCATTCAGTATCTGCAAGTTTTATAGGTTTAAAGTCCAGTTTGGTAATGTTGAGGTTTCTGCTCAGATCCTACCAGTTGAAATAAAGTTGTCAGCCAGTCTACAATGCCTACCTGAAGCTTGGGTCCTTTTGAAAACACAGTGGTTGTTGACAGAATTTGTTTCCTTATGGTTCTAGGACTGAGACCCCATTACCTTCATGGTTGTTGGGCAGCGGTGGCTCTTATCTCTTAGAGACTTCATACTCACAGGCTATCTCACAACATGGCACTTATTCCTTCTTCTCTGAGGTCAGAAGGGGAATACTTCTCTCTGGCTACTACATATCCCGAGAAACTCTCACCTGAATAAATCAAGTCTAACCAGATAATCTCCATATCTTAAATTAAGCCACTTTAAGATAAATTTTTTTTACATCTGTAAAATTTCTTTCAAGCAGGACAGAAATCCAAGGAGTTGGAAACTTAAGGGGTCATATTTAGAATTTTTTTCTGTCACAACACATAGATGCAGATCAACACTGAACAAAGAAATCAGATGTATGTGCTTAGGATGAAGAGCACAGAAAGGTTTGGATAGAATTAATTTTTAAAAATTCAGTGTGTGGATTTTGCACAAAATTCTGAAGAATTTCTTATATTAAAGATAAATAAATAATGCATTTCATGGGAAGAAATAATATATGTAAGGCCATAAGGAAATAACAATTCCATATATGTAGATTTAATATCCTTAACACCACCTTATATTTGTGCAAAATATTTTTCTTAATTCTGTGATGTGTGAGTTAATGTAAGTAGGAAGTTGGTGAAATAAAATTTTTATTCACTTTTTTTTGGAGGGGGGGTTACTGGGGATTACACCCAGGGGTGATTTACCTCTGAGCTACATCCCCAGACCTTTTATTAATTTTTTTTTAAAATTTTGAGATAAGGTCTCACTAATTTGCTCACAGCTTTGCTAAATTGCTGAGACTGGCCTCCAATTTGTGATCCTCCTGCCTCAGCCTTTCTGGTTGCAGAGATTACAGGTAAGCATCACAGTGCCTGGCTATGGGATGAATTTAATCTTAAAATTAATTGATAAAATGAGTTTACATACCTTTTCTTCTGTAATAAATGTTGCTGAATTCCTTCCATTTCTTTTTCCCATAAACACCAACTTGTGCACAGGTGTACACAAATGTAGACACATATATCTGCAGATACATGATATATGTATCTGCAGATATATGTGTCTGATCCCTCTTATCAGATAACCCACAGTTCCTTTGTCCTCTCAGGGAAGTAGCTGGTGCTGAAGGGATAGTCCGAGTACACCTCCTATTTTCGCTTCAAGATCTTTCCCAGATTGAAAACGTCTTGGGTCCTTCTCTGCTGACTCTTCTGCTTATATTAAGGAATTCCGATATCTCTCCCAGACTTATGATCTTACCTGGCATGATATCTATGTTGTTCTGTCCTCTACTCTGACCCCAGATGAGCGAGCCCGCATTCAGCAGGGTGCTCGAGATCATGCTGACCAAATTCATTTAACAGATATGACTCTCCCCACAGGTGAGAACCCAACTGGGACTATCAAGATGGCCAACAAGGTCGCCATCACTGTGCTCGCATGGTCCAATATCTTATAGCAGGCATGCAAGCAGTTTCTAATAAGGTAGTTAACTTCGATAAACTGAGGGAAATTACCCAGAATCCTGATGAAAATCCAGCCTTATTTCTCAACCGCCTTACAGGGGCCCTAACCAAATACACTAAGCTGGATCTTGAGTCTCCCACCAGGGCTACAGTGTTAGCAACCCATTTCATTACTCAATCAGCTCATGATATTAGAAAAAGCTTAAATGAGCTGAGGAGGACTCTCAGACCCCTATCTGAGATCTGGTGAAAATGGCCTTTTAAGCAGGCTCCATTGCAGAAAAAGGTAACACTCCAAACCCAGGCCTTGGCAGCAGCCCTGAGGCCTATGTCTCCAGCAGAATTTTCAGAGAGGAACCAGCATTCCTCTCCACCAGAGGCTTGCCTCAAATATGGATGTAAAGGTCACTGGGCTCACCAATGCCCAGACCCATGGCTTACTCCCAGGCCATGCCCCACCTGTAAGCAGACAGGTCATTGGAAGATTGACTGCCCCATGGCTGACCCTTCCTCAGCGCCTCTACGAAGGGGTATGACTAGTCAGGCAGTCCCTTTTCCTGAACTATTGGGGTTTGCAGAAGACTGAAGAAGCCTAGACTTGAAGATCCCCATCACCCTCGATGAGCCCAGGGTAACGCTCCAGGCAGCGGGTAAGTCCATACGGGGGCTACCTATTCTGTCTTGCCTGCCCATTCTAGGCCTCTATTTCCTTCCCAGGTCTCAGTTATGGGGATTGATGACCAACCCTTTTCCCAAACAGAACTGCTAAGCTGTCCTGTGCCCTGGAGGGACACCCTTTCACTCACTCTTTTTTGGTCATTCCATCCTGTCCAGTTCCTCTCCTAGGCAAAGATGTTATCCAATTACTAAGAGCCACCCTCCAACTGCACCCCCAAAATACCACCACTCATCTCCTTCTGCCTCTAATTCTTAACCTCTCTAATGACCTGACCTAATTGTCCCCAGATTTGGGACATCTCCACGCCAGTCACAGCCTCCCACCACAAGCCAGTCCAAATCCAGCTGAAACCCCAAACTAAATTTCCTTTTAGTCCCTAAGACACCCCTGCAACACACCCATATTTATGGTATGCAAACCCTCAGGAGCCTATCACTTAGTCTAGGAACTCCACCTAATTAATGAGGCAGTTATTCCCATCCACTCAGTGATTCCCAACCCTCACGCTTTTCTTTCTCATATCCCCCTTTGACCATTCACTTTACTGTCCTGGATCTTAAAGCTGATTTCTTTACAGTGCCTCTGCATCCTGACTCTTATTACCTCTTTGCCTTCACATTGGAAGACCCTACCTCCTTTAGGTCTCAACAGCTGACATGGACAGGCCTACCCCAAGGCTTCAGGGACAGCCCTACCTCTTTGGTTAGGCCTTAACACAGGATTTAACTGTTTGTGGTTTGGGGATAGCACTCTCTTACAGTTGGATAGAAGCCTTACCTACATCCAGGGAAACTGCTGACACCGTCGCCTCCATCCTCATTGAGCAGATCATTTCCAGATTTGGACTTCTCGCCTCCATCCAGTCAGACAACGGTCCAACCCTCACTTCTCAGGTTGCTCAACTAGTCTCCAAAGGCCTCAACATCACTTGGAGGCTCCCCATCCCCCACTGACCCCATACAGTCATACTTCCATACTGGGGCCCACCAAACTGGAAATTTCTCGCCAACCCTCTCCTTTTGTTACTAATCATTAATCTCTCTCAAGCTTCTATCCCAACCCACAGATGGCGCTTCTACATTCAAGCGACATGGCAACAGGATGGCACCACCCGCTCTCAGTTTATGGGCCAAGGTGATTGCCCTTTCAATGACTGTAATCAGGCCCTCACCCTTAATGTTACTGGATTCAACCAGGCCACCTCATCCCACTTATGTTCAGCAATGCTATGCTTCATATCAGAGAAAACTGAGGAATCTTGTAAGCACTGGCTTGACACTACCTATGGTTTGGATCGTACTCCATTGACTGCAATTCCCATTGATTTTTTCCACTCAATACCTCATCTAGACCCCAAGGACCTCCCTCTCCAGCCTTTGAGGAAGTACCTCTTTTTCATAACTCATCAGGGAATTTCTCTTGCTGCTACACTTCCTCAGGTTCTGCACCCTGTGACCAGATTGTTGGAATTTCTTCCTTAACCTTTGCTCCACCTGGGTTCTTTTTCTGGTGCAATGGTACCCTAACAAAAAATCTAAGTCTCAACATGCCATTTGATTTTTGTGTTCCTTCCACCTTGGTTCCCCCATTAACTCTGTACAGTGAGACTGAATTAACATGGCTTGTTACTACCTCCCTTTCCAGGACAAGAAGGGATGTTTTTCTACCAGTAGTAAGTAGTTGGACTCTCCCTGGCCTCCTTCCTCGCTGTCTCTGGACTCAGGGCAGGAGGACATGGTTATGCAGTAACCGCTACTCAGAAGCTTGAACAACAACTTCAGGAAGCAGTAGAGGCATTAGCCACTTCTCTTGCTTCCCTACAAAGGCAAATAACATCTCTTGCCCAAGTCTCATTGCAGAACCATCAAGCTCTAGATCTCCTCACAGCAGATAAAGGAGGAACCTGTGTGTTCCTGAAAGAAGAATGCTGCTATTATATCAATGAAACTGGATTGGTCAGAAAAGAATGTTGACACCCTCCGTCGTTTGGGTGAAAGGCTTAAACAGCAACCATCATATGACCCCTGGCCAGGCTGGCTAAACTCAACCCTTATTGCTTGGCTGACTCCCATTCTCACTCCTATTTTAGTAATAGGACTTCTACTAATGATTGCTCCCTGACTCCTCAGGTTTGCTCGAAAGCGCATGAGTGACCTACAACCAGATGCTCCTACACCCCTACAGTCGCCTTCCCACAGAACCTACACCCGAGCCACTCCCCGCCCACAACGCCTCTAAACAATCAGGAAGTAGCCAGATGAAATTTGCCGCCCTATATCACCAAAAAGGCTGGAATGTTAGGTCAGTGGCAGCGACTTGGTGGCGACTTAGTGGCAACTTAGTGGCAACTTAGAACAAAGCAGCCCGAGCTGGAAAAGAACATCAATCAGATGCCTGCGGAAATGCCTGTCAATCAACCAGATCTCCTGACTGATGCCTGTCAATCAATAGGACCCCCCTGGCCAATCCTGGAATTCAGCCAACTCCCCTGACCAACTCTAAGGGGGCAAGAGACCCTAGGAACACCTTTTCCTGTCCCAAGCCCTTCCCTTCCTGCTGTAAGCCCCATAAAAGTCCAGTCTGGTGGAGCTTCCACGCGGTTTCTCCTCAGACCCTTCCCTTGACCCCTCTGTGGGTCTGATGGAATTCCGCCCAGGAGTGATATCTCAATAAAGCCTCCCCCGCCTGATCTGACAGATTCTGCCTCAAAATTAAGGACAAATAAATGGGAGTGGAAGCAACCATTAATTAATTAGAAGTGGACAATGAGATTACTAAAATCTCAGTGGATCATATAATTCAAATAATTATGATGATTACAATATATTCTGTGTGCTGCTATAAATTAGATAATAGACTAATTATAAGCACAAAATGACAGATTCGGACCTCAACAGATTCAGAGAAGCTGGTTTATTATTTCAAGGACTGGGGCTCATTTTCCAGATGTGAAAATGGCTGTTGGTTATAGAGAGAACTTTAGTTTTATAGGATACAATGAGGGTGGTTTAATCATTAGAAACCATGGATGTGCCTTTCAAACTGTCAGGGGCTAGTTGTGCAGGTTAAAACTTTAACTCAGGAAGGCAGTTGTAAAAAGGCTGAAACTCATTGTTGCCTGGAGAGATGGGAGCCCAGATCCAGAGGGATAAGTACTCAAATCTTTTCTTTTTTTTTTTTTTTCTCATTGCTTTTCTTTCTCTGGGATTCATTGTTTCTCAGAGTTTCAGTGTTTACAGAGCCTCAATTTAGGACTAACTTGCAATGGGGGATGGTCAAATTCCAGAGCCCAGCATTCAGGGCCCATTGTTTTGGTGAAAGGATTTACTGGGAGAGGTTAATGCTTGGCTAATTTCTCCTGAGCTGCACTGTCTTTCCATTTTTCTTTAGGGGCTGTCTTGTAGGAATATTATTTTCCATAACCCTTCACTAATTATTGTAAAAATCAATCACTAGCAGTAGCTGAAGGAGATTAGAAAATGAGAGTGAATCACAAATCCAAATAATACTGTAGACTTTTCTAATGGCATAGATGAGACTTGGAACTGGATTGCTACAGAAATCCTAGAAAATAAGTGACTGCAAGGAAGAAATGATTTATGTTAAGTTTCTGTAGTCTATCCAATTAATTAAATTTTTCTAGCCAAATCAGTTATATAAAAAATAAATTATTTTACATTATAGCTTCCTATAAAATATTCAAAGTAAAGATAAGCCAAAGGCAAGTATACTTTATTGATATTAAAAGCAAATATATAGATATCATACAAATAAAAAAAGAATAGAGAGCTAGAGATGTAGATAAGTGGTACACCCACCTGCCCAGCATGCAACAGGCTCTGGATTCATTTACAAAACCACAAACACACACACACACACACACACACACACACACACACACGAAAAAAAAGAGAAAAAAAAGGAAAAGAAAAAAGAGAGAAAGAGAAGTAGGCATTTTCTGATGCAATAGCATCTAGATGCCCACAGGTACTATGATGATAAAGATCAAGAATAACAAGTTTTCAATTTCTAAGCCAATTCTATAATGAATAATGTTAATGAATATTCAATACTGTGTAACTGAAACACTGAGGTTGAGTTTAAATGATTTCAATGATTAGTTTCCTTGTATCCATCCCAGTGATTATTAAGAAAGGAAACTATTTTTGTAAAGTATCTGAGGATGACTGATCATATTTATTATTTAATAAGCCCTTAAATCTTCAAGGTTTTTGAAAACTAGAAGTACACATTAAAAAAAATCAATCAGGTTAACCAAAAGATGTAAATAATTTATTATTTATTTTGTAAATAAAGATACCAAGTACCATATATTTGCTGAGTAATTTATAAGTTCATAGACTTATTCTATTCAAATGGCATTTATCATATATTCCCATGTACTTAACATTAGTTATGTTCATGGGTTTCATTACTGTCTCTCTTGCATGTCCCCAGCTTTGGTTTCATTCTCAACTCTGATACCTTTCCCTCTATGCCCATGACACTTGAAGAAAGTCAGTATTTTAGGTTCACTCAAGTAATCTATTCTTATAAAATAGCATGTAAAGAATGTTTAAGATTTGTTTCAGTAGGCCAAGCACTATGGCACATGCCTGTGATTCCAACAACGTGGGAGGCTGAGGAAGAAGTGTTACAGCTGTTGACTGGTGACAAGTCCTTGCTTCCCCAACGTTGAAGTTAACACCAGAGAAGCACGCTGAGGCAAGGTCAGAGTGGAAAGTAGAAGTTTATTAAAGGACAACAGAAAAGACTTCTCCCAGAGGAAGAAGGGGACCTAAGAGATGGAATCCATTGAAGGGCGAATGTGTTCCCCCTTTTTTAGTTCTTTCAGTGATGTAGGTGGGAAGGCCCCAAGGGTGGGGCACAGGTGGGCCAAAGAAGTAATCTGGGCAGGAAGGACTTTTGAGTCAGCATCTTCAAGTTTTCTGGGAGCTGTTTCATTAACACTTCTTTGGGATGGGCTCTGGGCCTTAGGCTTTTCCTGGACTTCATTAACATTCCAAGAGTTGTTCTGCTTTTCCCGGAATTCATTCTCAACATGGCCTCCATTTTGGATCTTACTCGATATTAGACCTGATTTACCTAACTACACTGACTATCTAACTTTAAATCTGGCTTCAGAAGGATCGTCAAGTCCTCCATAACTTAACTAGAACCTGTCTCAAAATGAAACAAATAAAAAGGTTTGGGGTATAGCTCAAAGGTAGAGTCCCCTTGTTTTCAATTCCCAGTACTGAGGGGAAAAATTTGTTTCAATAAATTATGTCACTGACCACAAAATTTCAGGATTACATAAAGATGATCAAAATAATAATTTTGTTAAATTAATGAATGTGAACATTTCTGTGATGTATGCCTGTGTATGTCTGCATATATGGGTATATATAGTTCTATGTACTGTATGGTGGGAAGCTAATAAGAGTGCCAGTTTGTTTACTCCAATAGTCAAAAACTTAATAGTTGTAAGATATTTTTACTACTTTTAAAAATGATTTTGTGGTTCAATTTTTAGAATTAGGATGTAAATAAGTTTATAACAAAGATTAAGTATGAAAATGTACATAAACTGCATGTTCCCTACATTTGACATGTAACAGATGTTAAATACATAACAGTAATATGTATATATAATGTATTTGTTGTATATATATGCATACACATATATAAAGATCATAAAGAAATTAGCCAACATATTAGCATGAGTGCATTTATCTGATAAGAATTTGTATTTTTCATTATACACTATAGGTCTACAGGATAGAATTTGTGCTGCCGTAGATCCATACTTCTAGATGGGAAAGCACACTAACAACATGAAAAAACAAGGGAATAAAGCACCCCAAACAAACCAAGATGCATCAGCAACAGAAGCCACTGATAACACAGTAAAAGAAGTGTCCAAGAAGGAGTGCATATTGTATATAGTTAAATTCAACTGTTATGTAAAGGATAGTAAAAGGTGTGAAATAAAAGAAAAAATACAGTAAGTAAAATTTCACTTCAATAAAGAGTTAGAGATTGTGGAAAAAAAGCAGAAATTCTCTAAATGAAGGAATCCATAAACCAAATTATAAATTCAATAGAAAGCATCACCAACAGATTAGATCACTTAGAAGACAGAACTTCAGACAATGAAAACAAAATATATAACCATAAAAGTAGAATTGACCATGTAGAGAAGATAATAAGAAACTATGAAAAGAACATCCAAAAATTACGGGATAGCATGAGAAGATCGAATTTAAGAGTTATTGTAACAGCTGAAAGGGCAGAGATACAAGCCAAAGGAATGTACAATATTTTCAATGTTTTGGTAGCAGAAAATTTCCCAAACCTGAAGAATGGAAAATCAAATTCAAGAGGCTTAAAGGACGCCAAATGTACAAAATTACAGCAGACTCACACCAAGACACATTATAATGAGAATGACTAACACAGAGAATAAACATAAAAACTTAAAGGCTGTGAGGGAAAAAAAAATTACATATAGGGGAAAACCAATTAGGATATCAACTGATTTCTCAATCCAGAGCCTCAAAGATAGGAGGTCTTGGAATAATATATTTCAATCTCTGAGAGAAAATGAACGTCAACCAAGAATTTTATATCCAGCAAAATTAAGTTTCAGATTTGAAGATGAAATTAAAACCTTCCATGATAAACAAAAATTTAAATAATTTGCAACTAGAAAGCCTACACTACAGAACATTCTCAACAAAATATTCTATGAGGATGAAGTGAAAACCAGCAAAGGGAAGATTACACTAAAGGAACATTCAATCAAAGGAGAAACTAAGACAAATCAAAAACCAGAAATAAATCAAAATGACAGGAAATACAAATGATATCTCCATAATAGCCTTGAATGTTAATGGCATAAACTGATCAATCAAAAGACATAGATTGACAGATAAAAAAGCAAGACCCAACAATATTCTGTCTTCAAGAGACTCACCTCATGGGCAAAGACATCCACAGGCTGAAGGTGAAAGGATGGGAAAAAAACCTATCACTCATATGGATTGTGTAAACAAGCAGAATGGAAATTTCCTAGCACTTACTCCCTCCTCCGAACTATGCTTAAAACGTAGCAACCACTACTTTGTTCATCAACTCTAGCATTTTAACATTTTAAGAGTATTATATTAATAGAATCATATGGTATGTGATCTTTTGGATATCAAATTGTTTTCCCTCAAAAGCGTGGCCTCAAGATCTATCCAAATTGTTGCATGTATCAATAATTTTTCCTTTTTATTTTATGGTATAAACATCCCATTGTTTGCTTAAACATTCACCTATTGTTAAGAAATTTTGGTTGTTTCTAGTTTGGGGCTATTACAAACAAAGCTGTGATAAACAATTATGTACAGGTCTTCTGGTGGTAATACATTCCCATTTTCTGGGATAAATGTCCACGTGTATAATTGCTACATTGCATGGTGAGTGCTAGTTTAGTTTAGTTTTTTTGGTTTGTTTTTTAAGTTTCCAATGATTTTTAGTTACTGTGCTATTTTATATTCCCACCAGCATGTATAAGTGATACAATTTCTATGCATAATTGCCATCATTTGGTATTGTTACATTTCAAAAGATATTCACTATTCTGAAAGGTATGTAGTAATATCCCACAATGGTCTTTGATTTTCATATCCTTGATACTTAGTGAAATTGTATTTCTTTCTATGGGTTTATTTACTATCTGTATACCCTCTTCAGTGAAATGACCCTCATGTCTTTTGCTCATTTCCTAATTGTTATCATTATTATTACTCTTCAGTGCTGGGGATTGAACTCAGGGTCTTGTTCATGCTAACCATGTGCTCTCCCAGTGAGCTATACCCCAAGCTCCTAGTTTGCATTTTTAACTCTTGTGTTGTTAGAATCTTTGAGAAATTGTAGATATTAATATTTTATCATATAGGTGGTTTGCAAATATTTTTTGACAGTGACAACTTTTATTTTCATTCTGAGAATACTAATCAAAGTTTATTTTAAAAATTTTAGTGAAGTATAATTTATCAATTTTTTATGCATTGTGCTTTTTAGTGTAATATCTAAAAACTATCTTCATCAAACCATAGGTCCCCAAAATTTCCTCCTATATCTTCTTTAAAAAGTTTTGTAATATATAGTTTGCCTGAATATCTATGTTCCATTTGAATTTGTTTTTATATAAGATGTGAGGTTTAATTTGAAGTTGAGTTTTTACTCTAATGAACCTTCAATTGCCTCTGTACCACTTGTTGCAAAATCTATCCTTCTTGCATTGAATTACTTTTGAAACTTTATTGAAAATGAATTGTCCATAATTACATGGAGGTATTTCTATGGTCTCTATTCGATTGTATTCATCCATTTGTTCATCTACTCACCATTATCACACAGTCTTGATTACTATAGCTAAATAATGTATTAAAATCTGGTAAATCAATTCTTCCCTTTTTATTATTTAAAAAATTATTTTAGTTATTCTAACTTATCCTTTGCCTTCTAATATGAATTTTAAGATATAATTAACTAAGAAAAAAATCTTGCTTAAGATTTTGATAGGCCTGGCATGGTGGTATATGCCTGTAATCCTAGCAGCTTGGGAGGCTGAGACAGGAGAATCCTGGGTTCAAATCCAGCCTCAGCAATGTTGAGGTGCTAAGTAACTCAGTGAGGCCCTGTCTCTAAATAAAATACAAAATAGGGCTGTGGGGGGTGCTGGGGTTGTGGCTCAGCATTGCAGCACTCATCTAGCACATGTAAGGCACTGGGTTCAATCCTCAGCACCACATAAAAATAAGTAAAATAAAGGTATTATGTCCAACTACAACTAAAAAATATATTTAAAAAATAGGGCTGGGGATGTAGCTCAGAGGTCAAGTGCTCTTGTGTTCAATCCCCAGTACCTAAAAAAAATTTTTTTTTATGAAAACTGTGTTAAATCTGTATATCAATTTGAGGAGAATTGATATCATTGCCATGTCTTTTAATTCATGAACATGTTATGTTTCACTATTTAGCTATTCTTTTACTTTATTATTGTTTTTACTTTTCAGCTTATGAATCTTTTGCACAATTTATTAGATGTAGATTTACATAATTTAGGGTTTAAAAAGCAATTATAAGTACTATTATTCTACTATCTAATAATATATATTATAACTATAGCTCCCATGTGTTTATTACTAATATATAGAACAACCAATTTTTAAAGTCAATCTTATAGCTTGCAATGTTGTTGCCTCTTCATATTAGATCTAAGAGTTACGGATTCCATGGATGTTTTTTTATGTAGACAAACATATCTTTATGAAGAGATAGTATTCTTTATTTTAAAATAATATCCATGGCTTTTATTGTCTTTCTTACCTTATTATACTGGGGGGAGTTTTATTACGTAAAATAGAAAATACATAAAATACCAGTAATGAGTGTGAATGTCCTTGCCTTGTTCCTGGTCTTAAGGAGAATTAAGTTGGTCTTTCACCATTAAGTATAATGCCACATGTATGGTTGTTTTTAGATATTCTTTATTTTTCTCTTCTATACCTAGGTGTTTTTTTAAAATTTTTTTGTAGTTGCAAATGGACATCATGTCTTTATTTTATCTGTTTATTTTTTATGTGGTGCTAAGGATTGAATTCAGTGCTTCATATGTATAAGGCAAGCATTCTGCCACTGAGCTACAGCCCCAGCCTTATACCTAGGTTCTTATGGTATGATTTGGATTACTAATGTGACTTTTCCTGTTTTCTCATGTATCCACTTAGAGCTGTAAATTTAACTAGCAACATTGCTTTAGCTCTGCCTCACAAATTCTGAAATGTTATATTTTTATTTTAATTCAATTACATCTTTAAAAATTTCTTTAGAAAAAATTATGAATATAAAATAAATAAATAGATAAATAAAAAATTTCTTTAGAGATTTCCTCTTTGACTCATCAATTATTTAGAAGTATGTTTTTTACTTTTGAAGTATTTGGAGCTTTCCTGTTGTCCTTCTCTTCCTGATTTCTGGTCATAAATGTAATATTTAACATCATAGTCAGAAAGCACATAGTGATATGGTAATTTTTTCAATTTGTTGACATTTGTCTTATCAAATAGGATATGGTCTATCTTGTTATGTATCACAAGGTATCTTGAAAAAAAGTTTATTCTCCTGTTTTTAATTTATAGTGTTCTATAAATGTTGATTAGATTATATTGATTGATGAATAAAGGATTTATTCCTGAATAAAGGATTTTGCTGATCCATAAAGTTTGTGTCTGGTCAGGTTCTTTTGTGCTAACAGGGAGAACACAAAAAGAACTCACATCTGGACCCCACCTAGCTAAACCTGCTGTTCCCAGTACCATAGGCCACAGGGAACTTTCCTACCTGCACTCCTGCACCACCCTAAATGAGCCCACCTAAAATAACTGACCAACTCCTCCCATGACTTGGCCCTGCTAAAACCCTATTGAATCCAGACACTTGTTACAGCCTGCCACCATTTTCCCCTCAAAAACGTGCTCCTCCATTGCTTAATAAAGCATCACTGGTCCACTAAAGTCTTCCTTCATTTTCTTTTTCTTTTTGTATTCCTTTTTCTGTGCTTTCAGCAATTAGTGCCATAAATTCTTATAATCACTACTTTAGCTGCATCCTACATATTTGGATTCTGTTCTACTTTGTTTTTCATTCACTTAGTCTTAAATTTGCATTGCAATATCTTCTTTGACCTATATATGGCTTTATAGTTATATTGTTTAATTTCCAATTGTTGGCAAGTTTGCTGCTATATTTATATTCCAATTGTTGGCCAGTTTGCTGTCTTTGATTTCTAGGTTCATTTCATTGTATTTGGTGAATACTATCTGTGAGGTTTCAATTATTTTAATCTTTCATAAGATTTCCCTTTTTTAATAATTTGAGGTATGACTCGTCATGGTGCATATTCTATGTGCTGTTGAAAACAATCTGTGGTGTGTTGTGTTAACTCAAGTATTCCATAAACATTAATTATATCCTGTTAGATCATGGTGGGGTTCAGTTCTACATCCTTTAATCTAAATCCTAAGTATCTTTGATGATTTCCTTTTCAATATTGACTCATTACATAGAAGTGTTTAATTCCCAAATATAAATGTGAATTTGTCTACAGTTCCATTTAGTTCTCTCAGTGTTTGCTTTATGTTTTTGAAACTCTTTTTTAAAGGTATGCATATTAAGACTGTTATGTATTCTCTAGTGGAGTGATTCTTTTATCATTACATATTATTTCTCTTTGACATTAATTATTTTGTTTCTTCTGAGTTCTTAGGTTATCTGGTAACAATGCAACCAAGCCAGTTTTCTTGGATTAGCATATTCACTTTCTACTGCTGCCATAACAAAATGCCATAATTTTACTAGCTTAAAACAATACAAAATTATTATTTTGCAGTTTCTATATGTCACAAGTTCAACAGTAATCTCTCTAGATTAAAAATCCCAGTATCAAGGAAATTATCAATTTTCATACTGGAAATTATGAGGAATAATCTGCTTCTAAGCTAAGTTATCTAAATTCAACTCTTTATGGTTGTATGAGTGAGGCCACCATTTCCTAGCTGCTTGTCATCAATTTGCCACAGTAAGCTCCTTAGAAACCTGTCTTATGTCCTTGCACATAAGTGTCTACATCGGCAAAAACTGATGCCACAAATCTTTATCAGTCTTGAAATAACTCTGATTTCACCTTCTGCCATGTGGCTCTGAATTCCTTTTCTACTGTAGATATCCTCACTTACACTTCTTTCTTCCTCCTCAGCTTTTATATACTTTTCAGATCACATCGGGCTCATGCATGTAATCCAGGATAATCTCATTATTTTAGTTTTATAAGCAACTTTTGTTATCTCTCCAAAATCCTATCATTTTACTTTTAAACTGCCTATGTATTATTTTTAAAATGAGTTTCCTACATAGTTAGGTCAGGTTAATTTTATTTATTCTGTTAATTACATTTAACTAATGTGTTTGGAATGTTTATGAATGAGAATAAAATAGAATAGATAGTAAAATGACTAGGCAGTTATGGGGTAATGGGCCCCATTCAACCATACCTGAAGGCTAGCCTAAAGAGCACCATCAAGGCCTACTTCAAATGTAAAAAACCTTGAGGCTCACCTGTAGGAACACCTCTAGCCAACTCCTTTGTCCCAGTGATGGAAAACGAAAGGTGATGGTGAACCCCAATAAATGTTATAAAAAGGAGGATGGGTCACTGAAAGGAGAATGGAAGTGAACCCTGATGGTAGCCAGGATGTCTTTTTCAATACCTATTTTACACAGATTTTGCTCCATACTCTGCGCAAAACCATACATAAACTCCTAAGTTGGTGTTACATCAGTTTGAGGTGATTAAGCAACCTGCATGTGCGAAAGAACCACCAATCAGGCACCTACAGAACTGCCTGTCAATCAGCAGGGTCTCCTGGCAAATCCTGGATCTTAACCAGCTTCCCCTCCAACCCAGGTAGGACAAGGAACTCTAAAAACCTCTTTTCCTGTCCCAAGCCCTCCCTTCCCGCCCTAAGCCCAATAAAAATTCTAGTCCTGTTGAGCCCCACACACTTCTCCTATACCCAATCTGTTGATCTGAAGGTTCCGCCCGAGCAACATCTCAATAAAGCCTCGTTCATCAGCCTTTATAAATCTGCCTCCTTTTGGTTGCCCCTGCCTGACCTTACATCTGGTGCCAAAACCCAGGAGGCCTTTTTGGGCCTCCCCCATACCTTACATCTGGGAGAGAAGTCCACCTTCCTCTTCAAATTTACCAGGAAATTCCTAAGCTGCTCTTTCTTTCCCTCTCCCTTCATCTGGGCTGACAGGAGTGGGGTAGGTTCCCTTGTTTCCCCTGACCTTCCAGCCCCTTTCTATCTGGAGGTCTATCTGTAAGTCACACACCTGCCATAGATCCCCACCCATTCCATTCAAGGCCCCGGGAACTGCAGAGACATTCCGGGAACTGCAGGGACATTCCAGGAACTGCCAAGACGTTCCAGTTCTTGTGTGAGCCATTCCAATCCATTTGGGCCCTCGGGTGGATTGCAGGGACGCTTCAACCTCTATCCGGCGGGCCCGTATGGGTTCCTCAGGTGAGTGCAATCAGAATTTGGGATGCCTTTTTCTGCTCCCACCCACCCCCAAGCATACCAGAAGGTCATGGGAAACACCAAGTCCTTCTTAGACCCCAAAACTCCTTTAGGTGTCTATATTCAAATTTTGCCAAATTAGGACCCATTCAAGACCAATGCTGTAACTGCCTGATCTTTTATTCCACTGTGGCCTGGCTCCAGTGTGACTCAAACAGTGGGTCACAATGGCCCCCAGAAGGAACTCTTGATTTTAAATACTCACTGAATTTTACAATTTCTGTTGCCAGACAGGGAAGTGGGCAGAAGTCCCTTACATCTGGAGGCACATTCAGGCTTTTTGAGGTCCACTCCCATCTCACCCTCTGTTCTATCTGTTCTACTGCTCAAATCTTCCTTGCTAGGGAAAATCCCAAAACCTTCTCCCATTGTTCTTCAACCTCTGCTTCCATATTCTCAGAACCACTGAAGCAGCTCTCAGCCCCACATTCCTGTCTTCCCCCTCCCTACTCAGGCCAATCCAATCCCTCCTCCCCTCTAACACCTGCACCTTCCTTCCCCCTCCTCCTGCTACCATAGCTCCTCCTCCCCCACTCACCACAGCTCCTCCTCTTCCACTCCAGGACCCTCCCCCTCCTCTCCATCCTCCTATCCTGCAGCCATGATTCCTCCACCCACCTCTTCTACTGATAAACCCTTCTCCCTCCCCCCACAATGGATTCCTCCACCTACTCACTCCTCTCTTCTCCTGTCAGTGCCCACACCCAGTCCCACCGGGCCCTCTTACCAGCTAACCCAAAGCTCAAATGAGATGAGGAAGGCCCTCAGACCCTTATCCAAGATCTGGTGAAAATGGCCTTTAAAGCAGGCTCAAATGCAGAAAAAGGTAACCCTCCAAACCCAGGCTTTGGCAGTGGCTCTGAGGCCTTCAGCTCCAGCAAAATCTTCATGGGGGAACAAGCATTCCTCTCCACCAGGGGCTTGCTTCAAATGTGAATGTGAAGGTCACTGGGCTTACCAATGCCCAAACCCATGCCCCCCCCCCACTCCAGGCTATGCCCCATCTATAAGCAAACAGGACATTGGAAGAGTGACTGCCCCATGGCTGGCCCTTCTTCGGCGCCTCCATGCAGGGTTATAACCAGCCAGGCGGTCCCTTCTCTTGAACTATTGGGGTTCACAGAAGTCTGAAGAAGCCCAGACTCGAGGACTTCCATCACCCTCTCTGAGCACGGGGTAATGCTCCAGGTAGTGGGTTTGGACTTCCCACTTCCATCCAGTCAGACAACAGCCAGGCCTTCACTTCTCAGGTTGTTCATCTAGTCTTCAAGGCCTCAACATCATTTGGAGGCTCCATATCCCCTTACCGACCTCAATCCTTGGGTAAGGTTAAGAGGGCTAACTGCATTCTCAAGGATCATCTCACTAAACTTGCTATTGAACTCAGACTGTCCTGACCCAATCTCCTGGTATTGGCCCTCACCCGAATTTGGGCAACCCCTAGAGCCACTCAGGCCTTAGCCCCTTTGAGATACTCTATGGGCACCCTTTCTTAATCAACCAAAGCTTTCCAGTCACTCCTCCCGCCCTTGTGTCCTACCTGCCCTACCTCACACTTTTACACAAACTTCTAAGGGAACACGTAGATGGGTTTCTTCCTGTTCCATCCATTACCTCAATCCTAGCACAACCACAAACTGAATCAGACCCTCTTCAACCGGGTGATGTAGTCTTACTTTGAGAGCTGCAACCTTAATCGTTGAAACCTTGCTTGAAAAGACCACCATAGTTACTACCCCAACGGAGGCCAAGCATTTGGGCCACTCCCCCTGGTGCCATGTCTCCTGCCTTAAAAAAATCATCTGTTCCAAATGTCCAGTCCTGGACTTCCACCACACTTGAGCCCACCAAACTCAAGATTTCTTGCCAACCTTCTTCTTTTACTAATCATTAATCTCTCTGAAGCTTCTATCCCAAACCACAGATGGCGCTTCTACCTCCAAGCAACATGGCAGCAGGATGGCACCACCCACTCTCAGTTCATGGGTCAAGGTGATTATCCTTCCACTGGCTGCAATTGGTCGGTCACCAAATTAACTATTTGGGACCCATGGGACTCAAAATGGGCTTCTGGTGTTGATGGTAAATTTTATTCTTGGGTTTTTTCCCAAGCAAACTTCAGCCTCTATCAGAATATGGAGAACTTATATACAAGTGTTCCCTCAAATTCACATAACTATCCTGGAGCAAGAGAAGGAACTCCAACACCAACTGGATGCAGATGAATTCCGTTGTCCATCCTAAAGCTGACCCTTTCTCATGGATGGCCCTAATATACCAGGCCCTTCAGCTTCTCAATTTATATAAAGTTAATAACATTTCAGACCGTTTCCTCTATGCAGGTTTGGACCAGGTTTGGATCATACTCTATTAACTCTGATTCCCATTTATATTCCTCTCAATAACTCAACCATACCCCAAGGAGCCTGCTCTCTAGCCTTGGAGAAATTACCTCTTTTTTGTAACTCATTGGGGAATTTCCCCTGCTCATACATTTCCTCTGGTTCAGCAACCCTGTGACCAGATCACTTGAATTTCTTCCCCAACTTTTGTTCTGCCGGGGTTCTTTTTTCTGGTGCAATGTTACCCTAACAAAAAATGTGAGCCTCAAGATGCCCTTTGCTTTTTGTGTTCCTTCCACCTTGGTCCCTCAATTAACTCTGTACAGTGAGACTGAATTAACATGGATTGTTACTACCTCCCTTTCCAGGACAAGATGGTCATCTTTCTACCAGTAGTAGTTGGACTCCCCCTGGCCTCCTCACTTGCTATCTCTGGACTGGGGGCAGGAGGACTTGGTTCAGCAGTAACAGCTACTCAGAAGCCTGAACAACAACTTAAAGAAGCGGTAGAGGCATCAGCTGCTCTCTTGCTTCCCTACAAAGACAAATAGCATCTATTGCCCAAGTTTCATTACAGAACTGTTAAGCCCTAGATCTCCTGACAGCAGACAAAGGAGGAACATGTCTATTCCTGAAAGAAGAATACTGCTATTATATCAATGAAACTGGATTGGTTGAAAAGAATGTCGACACTCTCTGTCATTTGGGTGAAAGGCTTAAATACCAACAATCAAATGACCCTTGGCCAGGATGGCTAAACTCAATCCTCATTATGTGGCTGACTCCCATTCTCACTCCTATATTAGTCATAGGGCTTCTATTAATGATTGCTCCCTACCTCCTCATGTTCACCTGAGAGAGCATGGGTGAAATTGCCAGTGACCTACACCCAGATGCTCCTATACCCCTACAGTCACCTTCCCATCGAACCGACTCCAAAGCCACCCTCTTCCCTCCCAGCACCCCTAGCCAGCAAGAAGTAGGCAGATAAAATTCACCACTCTATATCATCAAAAAGGTCAGGATGTTAGGTCTGTTGGAGGTGATTAAACAACCTGTACGTACAAAAGAACCACCAATCACGTGCCAACAGAACCAATCAGCAGGGTCTTCTGGCCAATCCTGGATCTTAGGTGGCTTCCCCAACTAACCCCAGTTGGACAAGGGACTCTAAAACCCCCTTTCCTGTCCCAAGCCCTCCCTTCCTGCCCTAAACCCAATAAAAATTCCAGTCCAATCGAGCCCCTGTGCTTCTCCTTAGACCCAATCTGTTGGTCTGAGGGTTCTTCCCCAGAGCAAAATCTCAATAAAGCTTCATTTAGCAGGCTTTTAAAATCTGCCCCCTTTTGTTCGCGACTGCCTGACCTTGCAGCTGGCACACCAAAGTGGGTTTTTTCTGGTATCAGGTCCCCTCTGGAATGGTGAAAGTTCTATCTCTTCTTGCTTAAATAAATCCTGCTCTGTTTACTCTTCCCTTCTGTGATTGACCATGGATTTTAATCTTCAAAATTTGCAAGACAAGAACCCAGAGGAAATGAGGAACCCAGAGAAGTGAGGAATTTAGTCTCATCTCAAAACTCCCATTTCATTTATACTTAACATAATTACTGATACATTAGGCTTTATATCTTACATATTAGTATTGGCTTTCCCTTTATTCCCACCATTTTTATTCCTAGTTCCCCTTTCCTGCCTTTCTGTGGATTATCAGGCTTTCTGAAATTTATAATTTTTTTAGTATATGTCTTGTAATGTCATTTACTGGTGACTCAAGGTGTTACATATGCTTAATTTTTTATAATCTACTAATATGAATATTATATCATTTCTAATAGAAAGTAGAAAGATTACTTAATAAATTCCCTTTAAGCTCTCCTTTTATGATATAATTATCTTAAAAATTACTTCTGAATACACTGAGAATCACATAAATTTTGTTTTCAAACATATAAGCATACTTTTAAAATATCAAGAGAATACTCCATTATATGTACCTAGATATTATTTCTTTTCTTTTATCATTTCTTACTTTCCATGTTTCTGATATTCATACATAAGATTGATTTTCCTTTATTAAATGATGTTTGTTATGGTTTGGATGTGTTTTGTCCTCCAAAATCTCATGGGAGACAATCCAAGATGGAGGTAAGATCCCTGCTGGTTTTCACAGAAGTTATCCTGCCCAAGATCTTGCATTTGGATCATCGGGATCCTAAGGGTCCTCCTGCCCCAGAGATAGTAGCAGGGGATGCCTTCTCAGTCTTGTATGGCAACTGCTATCCAGTGGCAAGTAGACATTAAATAATTCTTTGATCTCAAATGTCATCCTGGTCAAATTTCTCCAGTATGGAAGCTACCTAGTCTATTCCATGGGACTCTCCATTAGGTTGTCTCATTAATAATTTTAAGACCCTCTACTTCCAAACTGACCTCAAAATTAGATGCCTCATTAGGCTCAGTACTCAGATCTGGCCACAATCTAAATCAGACAACCTAGTCAATAGTCCAAATTTGGAATTTGGAAGCTTTAATCCAAAAACTCTCCAGAATTTAGACAATTTCCTCCAGGGAAATGGCAAATGGTCTGATGTTTCCTACCTCTAAGCTCTCTTTTACCTTCACTCATAGCCCTCTTTATGCCAGCCCTGCTCTTCTCTACATTAATTCTTGATGACTCCCCACTCCATAAACCCCCTAGATCAGATCCTGACCCCCATCCCTTTTCTTCATTTAAAATCAAGAGGTGAATTGAATACCCCTTCACTCAGATGTTGGGAATGTTGGTCCTGACTTGCTTCAGTTTCTTTCCTGTGAGAGAAATTTGGTATGTGGGACAGAGGAAAGCTTGAGACAACTGAAGGCAGCTGGCCAGGGTCACTCCCTGATGCTGCATGAATGTCTCACGTCCTGAGTAAGATCTAGACAGCCCTCAGGGGTACCAAATATCAACAACTATTTGCCTCTGTTTCTAATTGCTTCTACCCCAATATTGTCCATACTGTCTGCCTCTTAAACAGGGACCCATTATGAGAGATTTTCAAGATAGTGCTCCCCTAACTTTAAAATTAGACTCCCCTCATCTAGCAAGAAAAAGATCAGAAAATCTGTCTCAATTAGAGAAAACTGCCCCTCACCTATCCTAGTTCAAAAATCAAAATTATTTATTTCTTTAGTGGAGACATCACCCAGAGCACTAAAAGGCTTACCTCCCATTTCAAGCTGAGGAACATAATATGAAGTCATGGTCTTGTGAGTATGAGGACCCAAAAGTACAAAGGGAACATGTAAAAAAATTAGAGGTACAACTAGCTGGCAAATGTCCTCGCTTAAGTTAATAGTTAACCACAGTTTAAGAATAGTTTTCTGTATACAAACCTGGCCTGATGACCAAATGGGAAACTGGTTTGAGACCAAAATAGAAAAAAGTGCCATTTTAAAATTCAGGCAGTCAAATGGCTTGGCTCTGTTATTTCCTTTGGCAATCTACTACACTACTTTCTGATAAAGATATTTGTGGGAAGCCATCCATGAACTGTGCATGAATTGACACAATGCTGAAGCCATTAGGCAGGAAAGCCTAACATCAGGAACTCCCAGCAGCAACCCAGCTGGTTTGAGAACACCTGGTTCATGTGGTTTCCTACCTTGCTCCATCACAAGTTCAGCACAGCACTGGAGATGGGTGTGACCCACTGAATCCACACAGGCTCTTGGAAATGGGTGTGGCTTGCTAAAATGCCAATGGACCTGCTTACTGGAAGACCCCTGCCACACCCTGAAGCAAGATTCCTCCCACTGAAACCTTATCCTTTCCTAGCACCAGCAAACCAGTTAACCTTCATCTTTCTTATAATAACCTTTCCTCTCCATATTCTTAATTTTGTACAGAAACAGCTTCTTAGTAAGGTGAACTGTTCAGCTCAAACTGCCTCGCAGAAACACATCAGAGCCATTCTCCTCCTGAGCTCATAATCTGACTCCTTGGAACCACAAAAAAGAGACTTCACCAACAAGGACTTTGAGTCTCCTTCTATGTGCACCCCTCCTCAGCCCTAGCACTGGGATCTCCATATTCTCTCCTAGAACTCTGAAAGGGGGTTCCTTTGCCCCTTCTCAGTGGGAAGCAGCCGGACTTGATATTGATGCACAAATTAATTATGCCCTTCCAGAGTCTGGAATGAAGAATATGGAAAACAACAACCCCCAGGGAAAAAGAGTAACAACAATCCTCAGGGAGATAGAAGGACAATGGACTCCCAGGGGAGAGGGAAAACAGTGGACTTTGGATTTTCACCCTTTCCCAGAAACAATGGGCTCTGAACTTTCACAATTTCCCATTCTACAACGATTTCCCTATCTGTCCAATGAACACATTCTGCTATGATTAAGTGTATATAATTAAGTCTCTAATGATTAAGTCACACTAAACATTCTGCTATGTAAGGGTACAGGTGGAGGGGCCAGGAGGAACAGGGACGGGACAGATCCACCATACCGCTGGGTGGAATCCTCCAGGCGGACTGTGCAGACCCCACCCATGCAGGAGGAGATTCGCAGAGGTCCTGAAAGGTTAAAAGCCATGATCTGAATGGCCATGAGGCCCCGTCTGAAAGACAATATCTCTGACTTTGCGGATTAGAGAGAGAGATGGAGGGACCATCCTGGGGGCCATTCAACTCCGAGGGTGGGCCATTCTGAAGCGCAGAGAGACAATACAAACGTGATACAAACACAGACACACACAGTAAACATTTAACATAAGTTTAGAAGCAAAGATTAAACACAGGCAGTGAATTTAACCTGAGGGAAAAAAAAGAACTGCTGGCAAAGCCAGACTGGTTGGCAGCACTGACGGGGGCGTTTTCGCCCCCCCCAGACGAGGGCACCTCCGTCCCTCCCCGTGTTCTCCATGGCGTCCCTCTGGGGAACGTGGCCTGTGGCTCCAAAGACACGTCTGTCCACCACAGCCAGGGAAAACTCATGTTTTCCACTGGCAGCCACACGCTACCAACCCAAACCAATCAGAAAGGCTCTGAGAGCTCACGCTCTCTGGGAGCTTACGCTCTCCACTGAGCCAGAAACAGAACCCGAGCGATCACGAAAGAAAAACAAGGAGGAGAAAAGAAGAAGAAGGAGGAGAGAGAGAGAGAGAGAAAGAGAGAGAAGAGAGAGAGAGAGAGAGAGAGAGAGAGAGAGAGAGAGAGAGAGAGAGAGAAAGGCGCCTTACTTACCCCCTGAAGCCGTGCGTTGGTCTCCCTGTCCGTCGATGCGCACTTCCGGGCCAATGCATCAAATGTAAGGGTACCGCGAAGCGTCGGAGGAAGAGACCACACAAGAGACTGGCTTCATGCAATTGGCAAAGGGGATTTATTAATTCAGCATGCTGAGGTTCCAGGCTCACTCAGGAAGATAGAGCAGCCCAGAGCCCAGAGCAGAGGTCAAGCAGAGCTTAAGTACACTTTTTGGGGAGGGCGGGGGGCTTTGCATACATCAGAACAAATCATCATGAGGCGCGGGAAAATTGAACAACAACTCTGAGACATGATTAGTACATTCATTGGCGGGAACAGGCTGGGCAGGGGTGATTGGTCACTTCTAAGCGGGGTACACATTCAAACTGATTGGTTTTGGGGCCTGGATGCCTACGTGCCGAGCTACTCAGAGCCCTTAGCTATTAAACAACCAGGGAATCGGTGGAAATATATACTGGGCAGTTCCAGTATTGTCCTAACAGCTACAGGGATTACAGGTTCTGGGGGTAGCAGAGGAATTTTAACAATACCTAGTCTTTTACTTTTTAACTCAGGCCCTGCAGCTTGGAAATTTACAATGCCCGGTCTCTTACACTTTAACTCAGGCTTTGCAGTTTAGAATCAGCTTAGAAATTTTACCCTTACAGCTAAACCCTATAAAAATCGGACCTTTCATGTAACCAGTTGCCATTTTTTCTCATGAAAATGTACCCTTCTATTGTTTAATAAAAAACTTGCTGATTCGTTGAGGTCTGTTCCCCATTTTGGTTATTTTTGTTTTCACTAACAACATTCCATAATAGCCAGCCCTCAAAGACCCCAGTTTGCACTGTCAGTCTCAGGATCCATTTTTTTCCTATCACACCTAAAGGTAGGAGACCCTTGTTCTGAAGATACAGCCACTGGTTAACAAAGGCAGTAGTGTCACATCCTAAATGGAGCCAAGGTGAGGACTAAAGGCCTCAAGAAACTTAAGACAGAAAGGACATGGCACCAGTCAATACTGAGGGCCACATGACAGGGATGGTGTCTGAAGCATCACTCATTTCTCTTTGGGTTCCCAGAGACATAAGTTCCTAAGTCTGAGGTATCAACTTCAAAGCAGCAGAGGAGAGGTGACTCAAATCTTGCCAAGAGTTGACATATGACCTGAATGCTAACTGATAGCACAATCCACACCAGAATAGAGAAGGTTACACTAACATCTCCTGCTGTCACCCTAGTATTCCTCAAGAGCAGCTGGCCATATATAGTTTGAGACTCAACATGACTTATTTCCTAAGTATATTTGATTCCTAGGACTGTGAAAACAAAATACTACTAATTTAGTGACTAAAAACAACAGAAATATATTCACTCAGAGGTCTGGAATAGAAGTCCAAAAATCAAGGTATCAACAGTTTTGGCTCTTCTGGAATCTCTGAGAGAAAATCTGGTCCATACTTCTTTTCTAGCCTCTGGCGTTTTGCCTACCTCACCCATGCTAGGCAAGTGCTCTACCATTGAGCTACAGACCCAGCCCCAGAATTTGAATTTTATACTCAGCTTGTCAACCCTCACATACACAAATACTATCTACACAAATATTCACACAAAACCTTTAGGGTTTTATGTGTGAGGTAACAATAATAATCACCTGTAGATTGAATTTGGTAAGAATTAATATGTTGACAATATTGGACCTCCTATCTACAAATACATATTTCTCTACTTAGGCCTTCATTAAGTTCTCTCAATAATGGCTGTGATTTTTTTCCATTAAGCTGTTATACTTTTAAAATTATATTTGCTTCTTTAAGTACCAAATATTTTGTTACAGTAATTTACAAGTTATATTTTGTTCAATTTTGTTTTCATGTTTGTTGCTACAGTAACAAAGCATATTTTTGCATATTAATCTTACACCCAGCAACCCTTATAAACACTTCAAATGATAATAGATTATCATTAGATTTCCCTCATATAAATTCTAATCATCTGTTAATGATACTAACTTTGCATCATACTTTCCAGGCATGATCTCTTTGATCCATTCTGTTCCTTTCTACTTTCCTATATTGTGTCTTCATCAAAATATTGATTAGAGTTGAGCACAGTGGTGCACGCCTATAATACCAATGCCTGAGGAGGTTGAGGCAGGAGGATCACAAGTTCAAAGCTAGCCTCAGCAACTTCAGGAAGTTCTGAGCAACTTCGTGACAGTGTGTCTCAAAAAAAAAAATAACATTTAAAGGGCTGGGGACATGGCTCAGTGCTTAAGCACCTCTGGGTTCAATCTCTGATATTAACAATGTACAAATATGTACAAAAAAATTGTAAATACATATAGAGGGGGGCACTACAAATGGTGATAACAGATATCCTTGTCTTCAACCCAATTTTAATGTAAAACTCTCAATGTTTCCATTTAACCATTTAAGTATAATATTGTGTTTTATACATATTATTTATCTAATTTGACAATATATCTTCTTTTCATGAATAAACATTAATTTATGTGATTTTTTTTTCATTTTTCTGACAATCTGCTATTCCCTTCTGTAATGTAACTGAAATTTATCATAGTAATTAACTGAAAAGTAGGTCTCTAATGCACTGGAATTGATTTCTGTGTCATGTGTAAGGAAAGTTTTAAGTAATATTTTGTTTATAATATGGATATCAAATTATTCCATTGTCATTTCTTAGTAAAAGACTATTCTTTCCTCCAGTTCTCTGCAGTAGTATATTTAAATTAGTCAGGAACCAATGTACATGGTCTGTTTTGGAATATTTTATTATGCTTTTATTTTGACTATGTCTTCATCTTTTACCACAAACTCCTATGTATTATAACATCTCTTTATATACTTCAAAGAGTATGTTGGCTATTCTTAGCTATTTGTGAGTTAATTTCTATTTTTAAATTATTTGCTAAAATTTACACACACACATTTGCAAAAACAAAAATCCTATATAATGTTATGGAAGGGATGAAAGTCATCAGCAGATTAAATTAATAACTAATGTTTCTCCAAGTAATTAGAACATTAATATTTTCTCTACATAGTAGATGTACAAATCTTCTATAGAGTTCTTATGCTTTTTCTATTTATTTTTAGATATAAGACATATAATGGTAATTTAGAAGTTATTTTTATTCAATTTCATCTTCATACTCTACATTGCTACAGAAAATAGTGCATGTTTGTATGCTCTTATAACCTGGCAACTTTTAAAAATGCTTTCATTATTTAAATAGTTTTTTTAGCAGATTTTTCAAATATATAGTCAATTCATGTTTAATGATAACAGCATTTTTTAAATTTTCCAGTTACTATCTCTTTAATTACCTTTGTTTTCTATTACTTTCTTATCTTCCTTAAAATGGAGTATAAAAATGGTAATAGAAGACATCTTTACCTGCTTCCCAATTTTAATGTAAATGTTTTCAGTGTTTCAATGTAAAGTATGATTTTTCACTCTAGGCTTATTTTGTAGACATCCTCGATCTAGTTTAAGAAAGTACCTTTTATCATAAATTAATATTATTACTTTTTACAAAATATTTATTTTTTAGTTGTAGTTGGACACAATACCTTTATTTTACTTATTTATTTTCATGTGGGGCTGAGGAATGAACCCAGGACCTCACCTGTGCTAGGTAAGCACTCTACCACTGAGCCACAACCCCAGCCCCTAATATTATTACTTTTATGAATCACTATTCTCTATCGATTTTTGAATGGTTCTTCTCATTTAATCTGTTCATGTGCTACGCCAGACCTAGACCTATCTTCAGATCCATTCTTCAATCTTGCTCTGTTCAGTTCTCTACTCTGTAGAGGATCTGATTCTCAATTCATAGAATCTCCACTCTGTAAAGGATCTGATTCTCAATTCATAGAATCTCCACATCCTGTTTTACAACAGGAGGCACAAGTTGGAGATTAGAGTCCATAGGGCCAAAAATGTTGTCATTTTTTTCAAATTATAAGAAAAAATTATGCAACATGTAGCTTAATAATATATTAATCAAAAAGATATAAACAGAAATAAAAATTATGTTCAATATTACTGTATAAAATATAGATGCAGAAAAGACTTGAATATAACATAAATATATATTTTAACCTCAACATGACCAAGTAATGCATAAAGAAAGGTTTCTACCTATAGTAAAATTTCAGGTAATAAACTAAGAAGGAATGATGGAATGAGAAAATTATGATTATAGAGCCTCTAATAGATAATGGATGCAGACCACAATCTTTAATACAGCTAGTATCACCAAAAACACAAAAGCCTTACTGATACAAAATGTAAATATTAAGAACCATCTCTGGAAGGGTTTTGCCAAATAATGAACCAAGTCTTCCTCTGAACAAACTGCTACACAAAACTATTGATAGGGGCTGGGGTTGTGGCACAGTGGCAGAGCACTGGCTTCGCACATATGTGGCACTGAGTTCGATCCTAAGAACCACATAAAAATAAATAAACAAAATAAAGATATTTAAAAAAACTATTGATAGTATGTGGAGCAGAAGGTATATTGAGTTCATTGTACTGTTCTGTGATACTACTTGTGTTTGAGAATTTGTAAAATAAATGATGTAGCTAGAAATATTGGACCTTTTAATTTGAAAATATAAGTAAAATGGATCAATTTTAGCAAAATATAAGTAACCAAATAGGATCATAAAAATAGAAAATAGTCAAACAACACAAACTGAAAATTTACTTACATATCAAACCATACTCAAAAGTTTTAGTTTTGAAGAACAACTAAACTATATATTCAGGGAAAAAGCAATAAGTATCTTATAAAAATTCATTCAAAAGACCAAAAAAAGATTTGAAACTACTCAAAATATTTTATAAGATGACATTTATTGATGGAAAAACTGGGTAAAGGTACTCTAAGAAAAGAACATTTGAGATGAGGCTACTCAATTAGGGAAATATTACAAGTATATTCATAGTATATTAAATACTAAAGTAAAGTAAATTAATAAATAGGCTTGGTAAATGAAGGAAAAGAAGATATCTAATTGCAATTAAAACATAACAGACAAGAGGACAAACTCATAATATCCAGAGGTATAAGATAGACTGAACGAAAAAATCAACAATATTTCATGGTTAAAACTTACAGAAATTCAACTATAGAATGACATAAATGCTTCTCAAATACTACATGTCAACTGAAAAAAATGAGTAAAATAATAAATTAAAATTTTATAAATGTGAAATGTCAGAATTGCCACTACAGTAAGACAGAACACAAACAAAATGATGTATACTACCACCTCCATTTTTCAGTATGCCACTTCTGCCTCCTAGGAAATCTTCACTAATTTATTTACTGCAACCGCTGTATACCTTGCACTGGCAATCTTCCACAGTCTTGATGTCAAATGGTGAAGATGCAGCAGAAGAAAGGCAAGGCTAAGGAAAGGAAGTACACTTTCACACAAAAAAAATAGTTTCTCTATTCTATCTCTTCATCATTTATACCTATTCTCTTTATGTTTTGTTTAGGATACTGAGGGTTAAACACAAAGAGAATAGGTATAAATGATGTAGAGATAGAACTACATAGCAAGATCTATTCATTTTTATTTTGAGAAAGGGTTTCAATGGGCCAGGGACATAGCTTAATTGATAGAGTGCTTGCCTTGCATGCACAAAGCCCTGGGTTCAATCCCCAGCATGACCAAAAAAAAAAAAAAAAAAAAGTGAGAAAGAGTAAGGGTTTCACTAAATTGCCCTGGGTGGGCTCAAACTCAAGATGCTCCCACCTCAGCTTCCCAAGTAACTGGGAATATAGGCATATGACACCCATCCCCACCAGATGTTAACTTTTGTTTTGTATAGGGGATTAAATCCAGGGGCACTTAACCACTGAGCTACATGCCCAGTCCTTTATATATATATATATATATTTAATTTTGTGACAGGGTCTGGTTAACCTACTCAGAGCCTAAGTTGTAGAGACTGGCTTTCAATTTTCAAACCTCCTGCATCAGCCTACCTAGCCATTGGCATCACAGGTATGTTCCACCACACCTGGCCAGACCTTACCTCTTACACAACTTCCACTGTTAAAAATTTACTTTTTTCAAGTTGGAAGCAGTGATGCACCTCTGTAATTCCAGTAATTCCAGATTCAAGGCAGGAGGATCACAAGTATGAGGTCAGTCTGGGAAACTGAGCAAGACTATGTGGCAAAATTAAAAAATAAATAAATAAATGGCTGGAGACTTACCTGAGAGGTAAAAAAAAAAAAAAATGGGTTCATTTGCTAATAACATGAAAAACAAAAATAAATTTACTTTCAAATTATAAGAGGAACATACTTATGATTTTGAGAGGTGTGATCTATTGTGATTATCTAACATAATATATAGTCTCACATTTTCAACATATATTATCCTTCTTCATTTGTCATTCATCTAATTCAATTTATTATTCTTATGAACGTGCTATTGTGTTTGTTTGTTTTTTCTGAGAAACTGCATCACCTGTCCTGGTCCCTCCCTTCCCGATCGATCACACATCAAGGCTGGGACAGATCCTCAATACAAGGTCTACAAGGGCTATAATAAATAAATTAGTCAAGATTCAGAGGAGCTGGGGGTGGCATTTCTAGGAAGCCCAGAATCAAATTGAAGTCCCTATCAATGACGACTAAAAAATAACGGAGCTGAAAAAACAGTATCATAAAGCCTTGACAGTACCTCCTCTTAGCCTGTTGACACATGAAAGGCCACAGGGTTCTGAAGGATGAGGACCTTGGCATGAAGGGCACAGCTCACCTCAGCAGACACAGAACTCCCAGGACCTGGCAGAGTCAGCCACAGCAAGAAGCAACCTCAAACCCTATGGAGGATGCCATGCGCATGCTCAGAGCTTCACCCCTGCTGTGGGCCATGGGAGACCCCAGGCATGAGGGGGTGATGTGTACAGAAAGCCGGATGTGACATCAGCTTGCTTCCTCTTCCCTCAGCCGCACGCTCTGAGGAACTCCTCAGGTGGTGAGTCCTGTGGCAGGTGGCTTCCAGTCAGAAGAGGGAAACAGAGGTGGTCCCAGGTGCTGCTGGGTGTGAAGGCAAGATTAAATAATGGCCGAAGGGACCCCGTGGTACAAAACAGAGAGATGCTGAGGGATCGGAGTCCAGCTCCAGCGTTGAGTGGGGGGAGGCCGTGGTCAGGGCAGTCAGTTGAACCTATGCCATGCTTCCTCCCGGGTGGTCTGAGGCAAAGGCCTAGTTTAGTAGGGGTATGTATCTCCAGGCATGCAATTACATAAGACCCCATGAGTGAGAACTGAGGGGATTGACCTGCAGCAGAACAATGGTGGACCCACAATGCATCAGGCTTGGGAGGCGGGGGGAGGGGGGCAGTGGTGTGAGGGAAGGATATGGTAAGGGGGTGACAGGAAGTTGGAGGGGTGGACGGAAGTGGGGGCAGCAGCGGGGGAACAAAGTACAAGTGGGGCCAAGTGACTTCGCCTCCAGAGTATGAGGAAGGTGGGGTATTAGTCTGACATAGGCAGTGTCACCTCAGCTGAAAAAGGGCTCTTGTGCCTCAAGGGAGTCCAGGTGAAGATACTGGGTATATTCGTATATATTACTTTCAACTCCAGTGTGACCTGTAGATGAGCCGTCACTGTGGGGGAGGGGACAGCATTGGGAAGTAATTAGTAGTGCAGTGGTTGGGGATGAGGTAGCCAAGACAAGGATATCTTGAGAGAAGAGTAGGACTCACGAAGAGCCCAGCCCTGTTCTTGTCAGTCACCAGATCCAAGAACAACATTTTTATTTATTTATTTTTTAATATTTATTTTTTAGCTGTAGTGAGACCCACTATCTTTATTTTTTTATTTGTATGTGGTACTGAGGATTGAACCCAGGGCCTCACACATGCTAGGCCAGTGCTCTACCATGAAGACACAATGCCAGCCCAAGAACAACACTTTTAGACAAAGGTGATACTTTACCTCCTCCTGGAGGAGAATTAGAGGCTTCGATGTGATGAGTAACATCTAGTAAAAATAGATGGTACCTGAGGACATGGGTGGATTCAAAGAAAGGCATCTGAGAACTCAGGAGACCACCCACACCTGTCCACAGAATTTAGCCCCTGCTGTCAGCTATGGGAACATTCATTTGGGGGTTCTTGGGGACATACCTCCACTCCTTTTCAATTGACTTAAGAGGTATGACTTTGGTCTTAGAAGGGCAGGCTCAGACCATCAGAGAGGAGGTGGCATGAGCCTTATAGGATTTCAAATTTATGGATTTTACTGTCCTGTGTAACTAAAAGGTACCAGTAAAATAAAATAAAAAAATTGTGGCCATTAACGAGTGGCACTATGTTCAAACAGAATGGGTTCTATAGAGCTTAACTGAAACTGTCTACCAGAACCCTGAGGATTCTCTAGCTTTCCCCCCACCAGGAGGAGTCCCACTTCCACCTTCAGGTTCTTGATGGACCCAGATACCATGACAGGCTTGTGGGTCTTCACAGCACCATTCATAGGAAAATCCACTCTCATTGCATTCCATCAGAGCCAGTTCAGTCCAGTTTATCTGCTGACACTGATACCTTTCTCTATCCCTTAGGCTGTGATTCTCCATTGCACACTCATCCTTCTGTACTTCTGCCTACTGCCAATCACAGGAGTCGTCATGCCTGGGCATCAGAAGAGTCAAGAAGGCACCCATGGTGAAGACCTTCTGATCCTCAATGAGATCCAGGGCCCAGAGGTTGCACAGGTGTCAGGGGCTGTGGAGGCGCCCTCTACCTCCTCCTCCCAGCTTCTGATGCCTGGCAACCTGAGTGAGGCTCCTGGTGCTCTAACATCCAGCACACCCAGCACTCCTGAGGATCTTCAGAATTCCTGCTCCTCTCCTGTTGCCGTTATGGCCCCCTCTTTGATCCAGTCCAGTGAAGGCTCTGGTAGCAAAGAAGAGGAGAGTGTTCCAAACACCTCAGCGATGGTGGCAGACCCCGAGCATGTGCCCAAAAGTGCTCTGGATGAGAAAGTGGCTTTCTTGGTGAATTTCCTGCTGCTCAAGTATCAAATGAAAGAGCCAGCCCGAAAGGCAGATATGTTGAAGTTCATCATGGAAGATGATGAGGTCCGCTTCTGTGAGATCCTCCTGCGGGCCTCTGAGCGCCTGGAGATGGTCTTTGGCCTTGATGTGAAGGAAATGGATCCCATCAACCAGTGCTATGGCCTCTCCATCAAGCTGGGCCTCACCTACGATGGGATGCTTAGTGATGAAGAGAATATACCCAAGACCGGGCTCCTGATACTCATGCTGGGTGTGATCTTCATGAAGGGTAACCGTGCCACTGAAGAGGAGATCTGGGATGTGCTGAAAATGACCGGGATCCATCGTGATCAGAAGCACTTCATCTTCGGGGATGCAAGGCAGCTCATCGCCCATGATTTTGTGAATGAAAAGTACCTGGAGTACCACCAGGTGGCCAACAGTGATCCAGTGCAGTATGAGTTCCAGTGGGGCCCAAGAGCCCATGCAGAAACCAGCAAGATGAAAGTCCTCGAGTTTTTGGCCAAGGTTCATGGAACCGACCCACGTGATTTCTCAGCTCAGTATGAGGAAGCTCTGCTAGAAGAAGAGGAGAGAGCACTGGCCAGAATTTCAATTGAGTCTGCCTCCAGTTCCTTGGCCACTGCCAGTTCCAGTGCCATGGGTGGCAGTTCCTCCAGCATCTAGTAAAGTCAGAAATAGCTCCTTCATGTAGTGTTCAAGGCCAGTGTTTAGTGCTGAAAGAGTGTATGGCTCCAGGGAAAACGTAGGCTTGAAGGGAAAAGACTATATCATCCCTGTGTTCCTATTTTGTGTGCATAAATTGATAATTCATTCTTTTATTTTTTGATGTTTTTATCATTCAAATGTTGCTTAATAATGCTTCACTTTGAAATCTCTTAAGTTGCAAATGACATTGGTCATACATTTAATGCAGTTTTACGTGATTGAGTACTATGTCCTTTGACACCTTTTAAAACATACTTGGAAACCATACATTTATTTTGTGATCTGAAGTATAACATGGATACGGTGCATTTCTCTAAAATTTCTTTGGTAATTTGAAAGAACTCGGGTTTCATATAGTTTTTATCAATTGTAAGAAATAAATTTTAAGATTCAATGTTGGCTTATTTCTTTTAGTCTCTTTTTGTGTAAACTGTAATGGCTTATACATGTATTGCTTAGCCCTTTCTAGGGTATAATGGAAATAAATCTAAATAAAATTAGTACCATGCTCACTGGTTCATTTATTACAAAACCTGAACTGAAAACCTGCTGTTTGGAAAGTACTGCAGTCATAATGGTGATGCTAAGATTAAAAGGACTCAGGATGTCCCCATAGAATTTTAGTATAAGAACAATAATATCATAGGAATGATGACAGGATCTTGTATTCCTTAGAGGACAAGTAAAAATAAGACATGAGTAAGTTGTGAGCAGTTCACATGAGTTTTTCAGTTAAAGGTTTTCCTTGAATGAAGAAATGCAGGTTAGATCAAAGGTCTTGTGTCAGTAAGGGGAACAATTTGGACTCCTACATTTGAATTATATCCAACCGCTGAAGTCACCAGATACATGTAAATCAAATACCAAAGAGAAATATTTTATGAATTTTTACTTGCTGAGGAACACTTGTCTCTGAGTGTGGAAGGATATGGGGTCAACATAATCAAGGCAAGTATTGCTGTACATAAAGTCCTAAGATACTCTGGGCATTTTTCCATGTGCTTCATATATTTATATACATTGCAGTAATCCTAGAGTATAGGACTTACCAAACCAAATTCACCTACAAAGACATTCAGGCCCAGAGGGCTTGTGATTGTGCCCAATTTCATATATTTGGTATATGATCACTGGGCCTAGACCTCTGAATTATCTAGGGCTTACTCTTTCATACTTTCCACCTAGAGTCAAACCTCTATCTCTTAATTTATTTCTCTTCTCATTACACTTTAATGACTCTTCAACTATAGAAAGAAGCATATTTTAGCCAATTAACTTAAATCAGGCTTTAAGGAGGAAGTTTGAAATAAGATTCAAACACAATTCAAGGGGTGTCTGAAAACTTCATTTACCTACAGTTCTTCTAGGGTTCCTTGAAAAATAACTCTGCCCAGGGTGTCTAGACCAGTTAACACTTTTCTCCTGGGGCTTCTCACACAGTGTGCCCCCTTGACAAACTGGAACCTAACATGTAGACCTTCGAAGCTTCATCTTCTGAAGACAGTATCCTGTTCTCAGTAAAACAAGCAGTGCATAATCACCAGTCCTCCCCCTAACTTAGAACATTCCAACCCCTGGGCAGCCCGACTCTCCATGCTACCACTCCTCTGATAGCAACATCCTATTCCAGGTGGAAGGTAAACTTGATGGTGAAATTTAAGCCAGGCCACTCTCCTGGGATTCTCTACTACATCCTAAAAATATTTTCCCAGAAAGCTGGTAAGTACAGCCTCCTTTATACTAATATCTATTATTTGGGGGTGAGAGGGGAGTATGACCCTGAAGTCAGAGAGGGTGAAAAAAAGCTACAGTGATATTTGCAGAGGGATTTTCATGAACTGTTACACTTGAAACTGGCCACTGATCACACAAACAGAAATGAGCTTATCAGTGCAATTAAACACAGTACATAAACTAAGTATTTTATTCAAGTCATCTCCAGGAAGTTTCCAAGAAATGAGGATGTTAGTCTCTTGAGATTGGTTACTTAGAATCCAGTAGGGTTGGTTTATTCTGCCATGGCCAAGAAATGTCAGTGCTCACTTCATTCAAAGGAAAATTTAAATAGATTATCTTGACAGTAATTTAGCAAACAATAAGCAAGGGCCGAACTTTTGGTGGAGGTTTAATCAATGAAAAAGTGGGTTTGAATTAACCAGTGTGGTTATTAACTAAGCTTCTCTCATCAGTGATAGAAGAGGAAAGACCAAAAACCTTAGGAATCACTGTATAACAAATATCATGAGGATGTATTCCTAAAATTCCTGGAGTCCTTCCAGGAGTTGAAAAATATTTTATTAGCAGACATGCAATCATTGGATAGCAAAAATAAAAATTATTCAACATCCTTCCACTGCCTTTAGTCTTAGGATTTTTTCCTGGGGCAAGCACTGTTTTTTTCCTACTTTTTCTATTGGCACTTGTACAACTTTTTGGTTATATTCATTTTGAAGGTAGTAGAAATTCAGAGATTTTGACCATGTTTCTATAGGAAGATGGAAATTTTCATTCTATTAAGATTTTAGATTTTATTGCATAGGTAAGGCAAAAAGAAAATATTGAATCAAGAAGGCAAAATCTCAGTACTTGGAGTCCTTTTGAAAACTTGTTATGAAACTGTCTGGAGCTGTCTGTGTAACATAGTAGGATACAACATAATAGAATCTTAAAAAATGTCAGAGAATTTCAAGGAAATTTGACTGTGCCAGGAAACAAAGAGGGTGATTGCTATAAAAATTCTAACAACTGCTATCCATTGAGCACCTACTATGTAACAATATTTGGGAAAGACTAAATGTTCACCTGTACCTTATCTTCCTCTCCTTCTTGGGCTTATGGCAAGACTAAGTTCCAAGGGTACCTATAGTTATAAAGGATCACTTGACTACCCCCTTGACATTGATTTGTGAGTCAAAACAATCTCTCTCATTTCCAAGATATCAAGCCAAGATATTTGATGTCCAGTTTGCCACCTACCATGCTTTGTTTGAATTCCACAGCACACATGGAGATCATGTGTTTATAAGATAGAGATTCAAGAAGCAGCCTGGACTCCTGCATTACCTGTTATCACAGAATATCTGCCAATCCATGTATCCTATATTTAGTTATTTCACACAGGTGGGAAATCCAGTCCTTGTTACTCCATTTCATTAAAAGTAGAAATTGTATAATTCATAAGTAAATCTAAATTATTAGAGCATGAAAATATCCCAAAAGAATAAGTCAACATTTCAAATGCATTAAAATTAAAATTAGGATGGGAAGACTGTGGAAAACACAGCAATACTTATACATATATAATTTTGTCCTCTGAGAATTTTTGGTAAATGGAATTATACAGTAAATATGGTTTATTTCTCTAATTTACTTTTTTTTCATTCAGCACAATGTATTAGAGACTAACTCAATTGTTGCATAGACCATTTTTATATACTTTTCTATTATGGCAAGGTGTTTTTATATGAACCATAGTCTTTTATTCATTCACTAATTGAAGCACATTTGGTTTTATTCCAGCTTTTTTATTTTTTATTTTTTGGCCTTTACAAATAAAGTATCTATGAATACACATATGCAGTTTTTTGTGTGTGACCATGATGTTGTTCCTTCTCTAGAAAAATATTCAGTAGTGACCTATGAAAAATAAGTGCATTTTCACTTTACTGGAAACTTGCAAATGATTTTTCAGAGGACCTAGGCCATTTTATATTCTGAAAATAATGTATGAGAAATCCACCTGCTCCATATACTCAGCAGAACATGGTATTTCTACCAGTTTTTGAAGGCATTCTAATAGGTATTTAATGGCATTTCACAGTGGTTTAAATTTACATTTCCTTAAAGCATAATAATGTTTAACATTTTTTCATCTGCTCATTTGGCATCCATATGCTGTATTTGGTAAAGCATGTGCTTAAATCTTATGCCATTTTCTATTTGTACTCTTTGTTTTTTACTGTTGAGTTTAGAGTTCGTTTTTTATTTAGAAAACAATTCATGTGTCAGATATGTGACTTGTAAATATTTTCTCTCAATGTGTAGATTGCCGTTTTCTTTTTATCTATGTATTTCACATACCAAAAGGTTTTAATTCTGATTAAGCCTAATATAGAGATGTGTTCTTTTATGGATCTAAATTTAGATGTAAGCACTTTTCACACTGGAAGGGAGAGGCATGCCATGGAGTTGGATTAAATCTGTAGTCACAGTTGAACATTGTGGCAGTATGTATTTATTGGAGGGGACTTTTTAAAAGTTTAGTAATTCCCGAAATGCTTAGGTTCAATGAGAATTCTCCTGTATCATGGGATAAACCATGATACAGTTTTGAGGTAGTACCTCAAACCACAGGTGCTTGCCAGTATCATGTCAGGGGAGCAGATGAAAATTGGTTTGCTTAAAACTGCATTATTCCAGAGGCTATAAGGACAATCTAAAGGCTCTTTATGGGTAAGAACTGATATTTTGTTATTGTTTTAATAAAATATAAAGAACAGACTAAATATAGAGTATATCAAAAGGGATCACACACAGGAAAGTGTAACAATGTTTTGTGTACAAAGCCTCTGAGAAGATGTTTTGGGTATAGATATCATCCCTCTTTTTGTTCCTTTCTTTCTCCCTCTGATCATTCTTTCCATCTTTCTTTTTTCATTACTTTTCATGAAACTTTGAAATACACATATATGCAAACACAATTATTCTTGATAGATCTTCCACACATATACATGTACATGTAATATTCTTATTATAAGTGATAGTAAAAAGAAAAATCACTACCCTGAACCATGCATGTTAAATAATGACAAAAATTTGGGACCTCACAAAATCTGGCTTATCAAATTTTCCATGAGTTAAGTACACCTTAAAGAACAGAAGGTCTTCCTGAGGCTAATTCTAGCTGGTAAATGAAAGGAATTGATGAGCACGTTTTGTCTCTAACAGCATACTCCCTGTCTTTGGGTCCCAGCATTGATGCTGCAACTTCTGCATTATGCCAAACTCTGACTCATATTTTTATAAGGGCTAGACAAAAATCCTAGAACATTAAGGTAGGTAGGCAATATTACCACAGAGCTTTAAATTGGAGACACAATTCCAAATACAAACTATCATGAGACAGTAGAACATAGGGTGTATCTGCCTCTTCTGTCAGCCCAGAAGGACTATAGGCTGCTCTGTGCTTTTCCTTCCTTCCTTTCTCCCATCTTTCTTTTTTTCAATATTTTTCAAATGTTGGTCTTTTTAATAGTTTCAGAACCTAAGATTATGAATGATGGTTATACATTTACTACTTTCTATCAGACTTAATAGTAGAAATTTGGGTATTCTGTATAATAGTGAATCCTATGTTATTTTTCAGTCTGTAACAGCATAAGGTAGCATTGCAATCAATACATGTTTCTTCAAAATATTGAAAGAACTCAGTAGTAAAAATTTTAACTCAAGAAATTGCAATGAGGAGATAGAGGAAGATGGTAGAATAGAGGGGTTACTTCCCTGGTGGATATGTGCCATGAACCAAGAAAAGCAGGCAGGCAGCTTTTCAACAAGGTGCGTGAATGATCAAGAATTAGGGGAGACTTTACTGGAATTTAATACTGGACACTCAAAACAGACAGGGACTCAGGAGATCTTGTAAAAATAAAATAAAGGGGAAAGATCTCCAGCTCCACAGCTGTGATAGTAGCCGGAGGTGCAAATCAGAACAGTCCCTACATGAATGCATTAAAGCAATAAAGACTGAGGCATGTCAGGATACAGAGAGCTTAAAGAGCCGAAACACTGCTCAAAAAAACAATAAGCTGTGCTGCATAGTATCCATGTACAGGAGGTAAGCTGCCATCTCTCTCAGAGGTGTGCATGGAGGACAGTGGAAGGAACCATTTAGCTGACATGGCGCAGGGGCCAGCAGTTCGGGAAGCTGATTACTGGCAGATCCAAGTCTGGTCTGAAAAACAAGCCACACAAACCCACACTGTGTGACTAAGTGACCAGGAGAAATTAAGTGTGGAGAGAGGTTTACACAGTGGAATACTGGTCATGGACATCCACCTGACGTCCCTCCCCCCATCCAACTCAGCTGCTTGCAGTACCAGCTGAGAGAAACACCTAACTGGGAATTTGAAAGGGCAGGGGTGGGAGAGAACAAGTTCAGAGACTAAATCAGAGACCAGGGGGTCCACAGGCAAAGTAGTAGGTTAAGAATAAGCTCATATACCACACAGTGGTGAGATTCCTGGGATGCAGTCTTCCAACATGGACTGGAAATTGCAGGGCCTTGGAAGTGTATTGACTTAAAATCTCCAGACCATTAGGCTCCCAGCGAAGAGCATTCCTAAGCTTACAACTCACCTCCAGGAGTTCTGCCTTCACGACAAACCCTCTTACCACAGCAACAACAAACATCCTGAAGGTAGAGCTATCATCAAACTCCAGATAACCCCTCCTATCAGCTGAGAAAGGAAGCTGAGAAACTTTTAAATTCTAATATAAACAATTATTTAATTTTCCATGGAGATCCTTTTTTTTTATTCTTCCTCTTGAACATCTTTACCATTTTTGAAACCAAGTATTCTTCATGCATTCCTTCAAGGACAAGGAAGTCTGAATAGTATATTACAGTTTTGTTGTGTATTCTCGTTTTTACTTTTCTTTCTTTCTTGTACTTTGTGTGTGTGTGCGTGTGTGTGTGTGTGTGTGTGTGTGTCCCCTCTTATCTGTTTCTCTGGATTCTCCTTCTCTATTTTCTCCTGCTAACAGCCAACCTCTATTAATTCCTCTTTCACTCTTCCTATAATTTTTTACCTCTGTCTTCCCTCTTCCTATAATTTTACCTTTATCTTCCCTTTTCCTTCCTTATAAACATCACATACTATACCACTTTTGATCTATCTTTATTCACCATTTGAAATTGTAAACTCTTTTGCAAATTTACTGCCGCAGTCCGGCTGCAGCAAAATAGCCTGAGGGTGACGAATAACTTGTGTATGTTGATACAGCAGGAATGGAAGCCGTTTATTGTAGGACAACAGAGTTATTTATACATTTTGCACAGCTTATCTAATTAGCATAAACTAGATACATCAGTCAACCAATAAGGAATCTCCACACTTAATGGCTTGCTTTTGTTATTTCTCAAACCACGCCCTCTGGCATTTTGCCAGGCACCATCCAGACTTGTTTACGAACTCTAACATTTCTCTGGCAAAATACCACATGTTATTTTGACTTGTTTACAGACCTTAACAATTTACTGTATGTATTGTAGACAATAATTGAACATACCATTTCAGTTTACTGAGACAAAACTGTATACATCTTAATAAAAGCTATTTGATTTAAGGCTGTAAAGTGTTTGCAGTTGGTGTTGTTTGCATTGGGTGTCTCCCCCTTGAAGCTAAGGTACTGGAAACCTTCAGGTATACTGTAAGTCTACAGGGTAGAAACCACCTCAGATCCCCAATGCTAGATGGGAAGACACATGAAAAATATTAAAAAGCAAAGGAACAAAGTGCCCCACACAAACCAAGAAGCTCCAATAATAGACTCAATTGACAATACAGTAGAAAAAATTTCAGAGAAGGAGTTTTCAACGTACATAGTTAAACTGATATGTGACATAAAGGATGATGTAAGGAGTGAAATAAGAGATAAATTTCAGGAGATAAAAGATCACTTTAATACAGAGAGTGATTCTGAAGAGAAATCAAGTCAAAATCCTCAAAATGAATGAATAAATAAACCAAATTAAAAATCCAATGGAAAGTATCACCAACAGACTAGATCACTTGGAAGACAAAAACTCAGGCAATGAAGACAAAATATATAATCTTGAAAATAAAGATGACCATGGAGAGAAGATGGTAAGAAACCATGAACAGAACTTCCAAGAATTAAGAGATAACATGAAAAGACCAAATTTAAGATTCATTGGGACAGATGAAGGCTCAGAGAAACAAACCAAAGGAATGCACAATCTTTTCAATGAAATAATATCATAAAATTTCTCAAACCTAAAGAATAAAATGGAAAATCAAATAAAAGAGGATTACAGGACCATAAATGCATAAAATTACAACAGACCCACAAGTCACATTATAATGAAAATGCCTAGCATACAGAATAAGGATAGAATTTTAAAGGCTGTGAGAGAGAAGTATCATATCACATATGGGGGGAAAACAATTCTGATCTCAGCTAATTTCTCAACACAGACCCTCAAAGCTAAGAGGTCCTGGAATAAGATATTCCAAGCTTCAAAAGAAAATGGATGCCAACCAAGAATTTTACATCTAGCAAAATTAGGCTTCAGATTTGAAGATGAAAGAAAACCCTCCATTGTAAACAAAAGTTAAAAGAATTCACAACTAGAAAGTCTGTACTACAGAACATTCTCAGCAAAATATTCCATGAGAAGGAAATGAGAAAAAAATGAAAACCAGCAAAGGGAGGAACTACACAAAAGGAACAATCAATCAAAGGAGAAACTATGTCAAATTAAAAATTATGAATACGAATCATATCTCAATAATAACATTTAATGTTAATGGCCTAAACTCATCAATCAAAAGACATAGTCTGGCAGATTGGATTAAAAACAAGACCCAACAATATACTGTCTCCAAGAGATGCACCTCATAGGCAAAGACATCCACAGACTAAATGTGAAAGGATGGGGAAAAAATATCACTCACATGCATGGCATAAAGAAGCAGGGGTTTCCATCTTCATATCAGATAAAGTGGACTTTGAGCCAAGGATAATCAGAGGGAACAAAGAAAGGTATTTCATACTGCTTAAAGGAATCATACATCAGCAAGACACAACAACTATAAATATTTATGACCCAAATAATAGAGCATTTACATACATCAAACAAACCCTTCTCAATTTCAAGAATCAAATAGGCCACAACACAATATTACTGAGTGCCCTTAATACACCTCTGTCACTATTGGATAGATCCTCCAAACAAAAACTAAACAAAGAAAGTATAGAACTAAATAATAACAATCACTAATTTAGATTTAGTGGACAATTTTAGAATATTTTATCCATCAATGAGCAAATATAGTTTCTTCTCAGCAGCACATGAAACCTTCTCTAAAGTAGACCATATCTTAGGCCACAAAGCAACTCTTAGCATATGCAAAAATATAGCAATACTACCATACATTCTATCAAATCATAATGGAATGAAATTAGAAATCAATGATAAAATAAAAAAAAAATAACAGAAGCTACTCTAACACCAGGAGACTAAATAATACACTATTGAATGACCAATAGGTAGCAGAAGAAATATGAGATGAAATAAAAAACACTTAGAGGTAAATGAGAACACTGATACAATATATCAAAATCTCTGGAATACTATGAGGGCATTGCTAAGAGGAAAGAGCTCAATTTGCATTGAGTTCATTCATTAAAAGAATAAAATTTCAACAAATAAATGACTTGACATTACATCTCAAAGCCCTAGAAAAAGAACAACAAATCAGCACCAAAAGCAGTAGATGATAGGAAATAATTAAAATCAGAGCTGAAATCAAATAAATCAAAACAAAAGAAATAATTCAAAAAATTAACAAAACAAAAAGGTGATTCTTTGGAAAAATAAATAAAATTGATAAACCCTTGCCCATGCTGACAAAGAAAAAGAGATAGAAAACTCTACTAAAATTCATGATGAACAAGGAAATATCAAGACCAGACATTACTGAAATGCAGAAGATAATCAGAAACTATTTTGAAAATTTATACTCCAATACAATAGAAAATCTTGAAGACATTGACAAATTTCTAGAGACATATGACCTATCAAAACTGAATAAGGAGATCATACACAATTTCAACAGATCAATTTCAAGCAATGAAATATAAGACACCATTCAAAAGCCTAGCAATCAAGAGGAGCCCAGGACAGATGAATTCTCAGCTAAGTTCTATAAGACCCTCAAACAAGAATGAACACAAATACTCCTCAAATTATTCTATGAAATAGAAAAGGAGGGAACCCTTCCAAACTATTTATGAGGCTAGTATTACCCTGATACCATAACCAAAGACACATCAAGGAAAGAAAAATTCAGACCAATATCTCTGATGAACATAGATTCAAAATTTATTAATAAAATACTGGCAGATTGTATACAAAAACATATTAAGAGAATAGTGCACCATGATCAAGTGAGGTTCATCCCAAATGCAAGGTTGGTTCAACATACAGAAATCAATAAACATAATTCACCATATCAATAGACTTAAAGACAAGAATCATATGATCATCTCAATAGATGAAGAAAAAGTATTTGACAAAATACAGTATCCCTTCATGTTCAAAACACTAGAAAAACTAGGTATAGTAAGAGCATACCTCGACATTGTAAAAGCTGTCTATGTTAAGCCCAATGCCAGCATCATACTAAATGGAGAAAAATTGAAAGCATTCCCTCTAAAAACTGGCACAAGACAGGGATGCCCCCTTTCACGATTTCTATTCAACATCATCATTACAACTCTAGCCAGAGCAATTAGACAAAAGAAAGAATTTACAGGTATACAAATAGGAAAAGAAGAACTCAAACTATAACTATTTCCTAACATGATTTTATATTTAGAAGATAAAAAAATTCCTCGAGAAAACATCTATAATTAATTCATGAATTCAGGGAAGTACTAGGATATAAAATCAACACCCATAAATCAAACATGTTCCATTACAACAGTGATGAAACTTCTGTAAGATAAATTAGGAAAACTATCCCATTCACAATAACCTCAAAATAATTGAGAATCAATCTAACAAAAGTGGTGAAGACCTCTACAATGAAAACTACAGAACACTAAAGAAGGAAATTGAAGCAGACCTTAGAAGATAGAAAGATATCCCATGCTCTTGGATAGGCAGAGTTAATATTGTCAAAAAGGCTACACTCCCAAAAGTGTTATACAAATTTAATGCAATTCCTATTAAAATTCCAATGATATTCTTCATACAAATAGAAAAGGCAATCATGAAATTCATTTGGAAAAATAAGAGACACAGAATAGCAATCCTTAGCAAGAAAAGTGAAGCAGGAAGCATCACAATACCAGACCTTAAATTATAGTAATTTTATAGTAACAAAATCAGCATGGTATTGGTACCAAAACAGACACATTGATCCAATAGTACAGAATAGAAGGCAAAGAGAAAAACCCACCTGAATACAATTATCTCATACTAGACAAAGGCATCAAAATCACACATTGGAGAAATGATAGCCTCCTCAACTAATGATGCTGAGAAAACTGAATTCCATGTATAGCAAAAGGAAATTAAACCCCTATCTCTCACCCTACATAAAACTTAACTCAAAGTGGATCAAAGAGTTAGGAACTAGAAAAAAGACTCTGCAACTAATAAAAGAAAAAAAGTAGGCCCGAATCTTTACCATGTCAGCTTAAAAACTGACTTCTTAACATGACTCCTAAAGTGCAAGAAGTAAAATCAAGAATCAATAAATGGGATTTTATCAAACTAAAAAGATTCTTCACAGCAAAGGAAGCAATCAATAATGTGAAGAGAGAGCCTACATAATGGGAGAAGATCTTTGCCACCTGTACCTCAGATAGGGCAGTAATCTCCAGGATATATAAAGAACTCAAAAAACTTCACACACACACACACACACACACACACACACACACACACAAGACACCTAATCAATAAATAGATTAAGGAACTGAGCAGACACTTTGCAGAAGTAGAAATACAATCCATCAACAAGTATATGAAAAATATATTAAATTTTGTAATATATTGTTAAATTAAATTTTGTAATCTATGTGTAACACCTCTAGCAATTAGAGAAATGCAAATAAAAACTACTCTAAGATTTCATTTCACTCCAGCCAGAATGGCAATTATCAAGAATACAAGCAACAACAAATGTTAAGGATGTGTGCTAGTGGGACTGCAAATTGGAGCAACCACTCTTGTAAGCAGTATGAAGATTGCGCAGAAAACTTGGAATGGAACCACCATTTGACCCAGCTATCCCATTCCTCAGTCTATTACCAAAGGACTTAAAATCAGCATACTACAGTGACACAGCCACATTAATGTTTGTAGCAGCTCAATTCACAATAGCTAAGCTATGGAAAAAACCTAGGTGCCCTTCAACAGATAAGTGGATAAAGAAAATGTGGTATACATAAAATATTATTCAGTTTTAAAGAAGAATGAAATAATGGCATTTGCAGGTAAATGTATGGAGCTGGAGAATATCATGCTAAGCGAAATAAGCCAATCCCAAAGAACCAAAGGCCAAATGTTTGATATGTGGATGCTAATTCACAATAAGCGTGGATTAAATAGAGGGGAGTGAAGGGAGGGGAGGGCATAAGGGAGTAGGGGAGATAACGGAATGAATTGGACATTATGACCCTATGTGCATATATGATTACACAGCTGGTGTAATTCTACATCATTTACAACTGGAAGAATGAGAAATTATACTCCATTTATATATGATGGGTCAAAATGCATTCTACTGTCATGTGTAACTAATTAGAACAAATTAGGGGAAAACCCCTTCAGGGTAATGAAAATGTACCAATTTGCTTTTTTCCCTCCATATACATGAAAAAAATTGTTAAAAAAAAAAGAATAGATAGGGCTGGGGTTGTGGCTCAGTGGTAGAGTGCTCACCTAGCACGTGTGAGGCCTTTGGTTCAATCCTCAGCACCACATAAAAATAAATAAATAAAGGTATTGTGTCCAACTAAAAAATAAATATTTTAAAAAGTAGATATATTAGAAGTACAATCAAAACTGTAAAAATAATTAAAAATAGAAGAAAAACATCCTGTTTAGGATTATTTTGACAACCATCAGAGAAACCAATGTTCAATAAATGAGCAAATAATTTTAAAAGTATTTATAAAACCATATGATTACACTGAAAAATTGAAATGAATAAATTAAAAGAGAATCAATTCTTGAGTTCCCTAATAAATCTAATTATTGTTTGGTAAAATAAAAAAGTACATACTCAGATTTTCTTAGTTTATAAGGAATACAGGAGAAATTAAATCAGAATAAATTATGTGGCATGCTCATTGGTTCAATTATTCCTATCAGACACCTACCTGCATGATGAAAGACAATATGTTTCTTGGGATGCTCTGATTTTTTTTGTGTGTCTGTGAATCTAGGAGAAATTGGAAGTAATTAAGATATTGTGGTAAACCAGAGAGGCAAAAAGTAGTATGGAGGCAAAAGTCAAGATAACAGCACTCATCTGTTAATGTCCCAAAGCATTTCAACATTTGGGAAAATGCATGTTCTTCAGTAAGAAGATTAGCTATGAGGAGGGTGAAACAGAGCTATTGAAATATTCATTAGTTGGCAGACATTTTAGTTAGTGTCTCTGTGCTGAGAATCTAAATCCTAGAATGCAAAATGGTTCATTTACTTTTGAATATTTTGGATAAAATAGACAGAAACTTATGATAGGCTAACTTAAGTTAGGAAATTTGGGCCCTTGTCTGAGAGCACTTAATCAGAGTTTGCAAAATAACCTTTTTTTTTTTTTTGCATATTTAGTTGTAAACACATCTCCCATAAGAAAGTAAGGATAATTCTTAAGAAGGAACCAAAAATCCAGAATACACCTGATACCAAGTAGAATTATTGAAAGGCATTAAAATATAATAAAATAGCTCAACATTTGCTGAACAAATTTTACAATTGCTGTAGGATAGGAATTATTTTGTATTCTTTTATGCCTCCTATCCTCCTATTTTTGGGGGGTTTTGTTTTGTTTTGTTTCGTTTTTGTTTTTTGTTTTATGAACAACAATGACTAGAGCTATTATCCTATGTCTGTCTCACTCTTCTATATTGGGTGCATTGGGGCAGATGATTTGTCTCTTTTATATCACAAACCCACAAATAAAAAGATATTGTGTCCCAGTTGATATATTTTACTATATACTCCCAAGATGTCTGCAAATCAAATATAGATGATTAGATTTAGATTTTTAGTTGCTGTTGTAATGCTCTTGAGGCTCTTGAGAGAGGACAAATGTATTTTGCCTGAAGAAGAGATATGTATTTTGAGTTCAAAGAACACATCATGGTGGACAGAGTTTTATATAGTCACCATGATTCTAACCCTTACAAGAGGGACTCTGCATTAAACTATAGACTCTGAAGGGCACCTCAACTTGGGCATAAAAAGAGGACCAACCTCCTGATACTCTTATTTCCAGAAGGAACACATTCTGGTGGGGAAAATAGGCAGGATTTCCTTTCTATCATATATGGCAACATTTACAACATTGCATCTAAACCAGCAATGTTCTCTTGGTTCTCTTTGGTATGCCTGAAATAAGTGCAACATTCACTGGTGAAATTCTCTGGAATACCACAGCTCAGGTTATGTTTCTTGGAGGTACAGAGATACCTACGTCAGTGTGGGACCTCATGGAGAGGGAGATAGAATGATAAGATCATTATACCAGATAGCATTCTTCTAAGCCAATGCCAAGTCCTACATCCTTCTAAAGGTAAGTCCCAGATCTCTCTGAAGGAAAAGGCCTAAGAAGTTACTGAGACCATCTATACAGGGGACATGGGGGCTAAGAAGCTGCCATTTTTCTCCTTCTTCCCTGATCATATCATCTCTAGTTCTCCTAGATGATAGCTATCCTCAGACTTGTTCAGTTTTTCTTCTTCATATTTATTGCTACCTTAATTGACTATTGTTGTTGGCTTTCAAGTTGATAAATATATGAAAGACTTTTAAGCAGTTTTATTCTGTTATGTAAGCATGAGCCTTTTCAGAGCAAACAATTTAAAAGTATGTTTTAATTCACCTGAAATTGGTTTCTGTGTTAAGTGTGAGGAAGGGTTTAAGTCACATTTTCATTTTAATGAGGACATCAAATATTTCCACTGTCATTTCTTAGTAAAAACACTGCTTTTTCCCTACCTCTCTACAGTGGCATATATTTCACCCCCTTTCTTTGTTTTATATTAGTTATACATATCAATGGGATTCATTTTCCACATAATTATAAATACATGAAATATAATTTGCTCTAATTCAGTCCCCAGTACTTCCCCTTACCTTCCCCTCCTTCTTCCCCCTGTTCCCTTTCCTTTAATGATCTTTTTGCTATTTGCTGAAAATTAATACAACCACTCTGGAAAGCACTATGGAGATTTCTCAAAAAAGACTAGGAATGGAACCACTATATGACTCAGCTATACTACTCCTCCGTATACATCCAAAAGATCTAAAATCAGCATACTGCAGTGACTCAGCCACATTAATGTTTATAGCAGCTCAATTCACAATAGCTAAGCTATGGAACCAACCTAGATGCCCTTCAACAGATGAATGGATAAAGAAAATGTGGTATATATACAGAATACAATGGTGTATTTTTAAGATCAGAGAATTATGCAAATAGGACTGTTTTGAAACACTCTGTTCAATTCCTTTGATATATTTGCCTGTGCTTGTACCTTTACCACTAATTCCTATCTACTATAAAGATTTAGTAATCCTTAATATCAAATCTTCTTTTTATTCCTAGGTATTTACTGGTTATTCTTAGCCATTTGCAAATCAATTCAAAGTTTAGAATCAGCTTGTCAAGTTTTACGTACATATTCACATAGATGTACACAGACATTTATACACAAAACTTTGAGGTTTTACTTTTGGTCTAAAATTATAGTCAAGCATAGATTATACTTGGGGAGAATTAATATAATCATAATATTGTATCCTCTTATCTAAAAATATAATATTTCCCTAATTAGTTATATCTACATTAATTTCTCTTTATATTAGCCTGTATCATTCCCACATAGTATTTATGTAATTTTCATGCTATTTACTTTTAGGCATAAGTTTTGTTATCATAGTAATTCACAAGTTTTTTTTTTTTAATTTCATCTTTTTATACCCATTACTACAGGAAAAAAGTTCATTTTTGTGTATGTAGCTAAATATTAACAGATCCAACAACCTTTAAAATTGATTTTATTGCTTTAATAATTTTAATGTATTCTTCATTTTCAATTCATACGTAATGATAATAACATTGTTTGTTTTTTTCCTGATTCATATTTCTTTCATTACTTTTGTTCCCCATTACTGTGCTATGTAGTATCTTCATTAAAATGTAGAATAGCAATGATGATAGCAGGCATCTGTTTACTTATACATATTAATGTAAAATGTTTTAAGGTTTCCTCATGATATATGATTCTACTCCAGAGGTTTTATAGTTATGCTTGACCTAGTTTGAGAAAATACCTTTTTGTTATAAATGAATGATGATTATCTTTATGAATCTCTTTCCTCTTTGAATTTGTGAATAACTTTTCTCACTTATTCTGCCCTTATGATATTCCAGTCCCAGGCCTATTTGTTCTCAGATTTATTCTTCACCCCTCCTCCTCTGTTAATTAGTATACAGGGTCTGACTTTTTATCCCCAGGTTATTCAACATCTGGATGCTAACTTGGTGAAGTCAACAATAGGCAGAAAATAGGAGATAAGACCTTTCTGGGAAGATAGGGTTTTTTTCTTGTTCTCAGCATCACGGTGGCTTCTGCTTCAAATGCTCTATCTTTTCCAAACTCCAGCACCTATTAGATCAGACCACAATGTTCCAGGTCTTTTGACCCTGGCTTTTAGGCTCCAGTAACATCATCTCCTCTGTCTGATCTCTTGACTTCCACAAGTTGTTAAGTACTGGGACTCCTGACTCTCCCCTCTTTAGATTCTGTATCACTTATCTAATCAATTTGCTGTACTAAATGCCATCTAAATTGTACAGTTAGAATCACTGAATAATCCATGACAGTTAGCCAATTACATTGACTAATTTTTAACATTAAATATGTCAAATCCTCCTTAAATTCCTGAAGAAAACTCAACTCTGTCACTAGTAGTAAAAAGTATTTGTAATGTTTTTTAAAAAACAAAGTACTGTTCTTCAAAACTTTTTCTAAATAAAAATCTATCTTCTCTTCACAGCTTTTTAAAGATAATCTGATACTCTTAGTAGCATTTACATATACTGTAAATATTCTAAGAGCTAAAGTAATATGTACCAAACAACTGTTGTGGGGAAAAGACCAAGTGATACCAGAGACACATTAATACACATAAACAGATTTATAAACAATAACATATTTGAAATATCCAAACATATAAAAAAATCTAGAGAAAGAACGGCACATTAAGCCAATTTGTGAAAAGTATGAAATAAGATAAATGCAAAATTGATGAGTCAGAAGACAGAAAAATCAACTTGAAAAAGCCAAATCTTAGGAAAGGTATATCTAACATAGAGCTTTATATATTGTCAATTAAAAGAAAGTAACAGGCAAAAATGATATTAGTTAAATAATATGGTAATAAAATGTAGGTGAAGGACAGTATTAAGTATTATAGGAGAACACTAGAAGTATATAATGACATTACATCAGAATAAACATATAATGGATAAGGAAAGATTTCTACATATAGAAGAACTGGTAAAATTTCAAATAATAAATTAAGAAAAAATGAGGCTGACAGAATTACTATTTAGAAACCCATAGAGGAGAAAGATTAATAGTAATAAATATTAAGCTTTGAAGATCACCAAATAGAATGATACACAAATGCTGTGTTTTGGAAGTGTTCCCAAAGGCCCATGTGTTAAAGACTTAATCACGAACCTATGGCACTATAGGGAGGGAATAAATCTTTAAGACATGTAACCTGGTAGAAGAAAATTAGGTTAATGAGGGCGTGCCCTCGAAGGATTGGGAACATAGTCCTTGCCTGTCCCTGTCCCCCATCACCACCTCTTATTTTTCTTCCAAGGAACCATGAGGTAAACAGGTTTCCTCTACCATACACTTATTTATAGTTTCACTACAGGCCCAAAACAACAGAGCAAAGTGAACATGGGATGAAATTTCTGAAAACATGAGCTAAAATAAACCATTCACATTTTAAAACTTACCTCAGGTATTTTTGTGACACAGGAACAAAAGCTGACTACAACAAATGTTAAAAAATCTCCAAGTAGAATGAAATTGAACCTTTATGTCTCGTCCTGCACAAAACTCAAAGATTTAGGCACTAGAGCAAAGACCTTGTGACTAATAGAAGAAAAAGCAGACCAAAATCTTCACCATGTTGGCTTAGGAAACAACTTCCTCAACATGACTCCTAAAGTGCAAGAAGTAAAATCAGGAATCAATAAATGGGATTGTATCAAACTAAAAAGCTGCTTCACAGCAAAGGAAACAATCAAGAACGTGAAGAGAGAGCCTACAGTATAGGAGAAAATCTTTGCCACCTGCACCTCAGATAGGGCTTAACACCAAAATAACAAATAACCCAATCAATAAATGGGCAAAGGAACTAACAAGCACTTCACAAAAGAAGTACAAATAGTCAAAACACATATGAAAAAACATTCAGCTTCTCTAGCAATTAGAAAAATTCAAATTAAAACCACACTGAGATTCCATTTCACTCTAGTTAGAATGGCAATTATCAAGAATACAAGAAACAATAAATATTGGTGAGGATGTAGGGGAAAAGGTACACTCATACATTGCTTGTAGGACTTCAAATTGGTGCAACCACTTTGAAAAGCAGTATGAAGGATCCTCAGAAAATTTGGGAAGGGAACCATCATTTGACCCAGCTATCCCGTTACTTGGTTTATACCTAAAGAGTTTAAAATCAGCATACTATAGTGACACAACCACATCAATGTTTATATCAGCTCAATTCACATAGGTAAGCTCTGTAACCAACCAATTCACATAGCTAAGCCCTGGAACCAACCCTTTGACAGGTGAATCAATAAAGAAAATGTAGTATATATATGCAATGGAATATTACTCAGTCATAAAGAAGAATGACTTTATGGGGAGTTTTTCAAGATGGTGGAATAGAGAAGGTTGCTTTCCTGGCCATTACATAGCATGAAACCAAGAAAGAACATAGGGAGCTTCTCAGTAAAGTAGGTGAAAACAAGGGGCAGCTTTACTGGGATTTAATACTGGACATTCAAAGCAGATTGGGACTCAGGAGGTTGGATATCATAAGAAATAAATGCCCAGCATCACTGCCACTGTAATGACTAGAGGCACCAGCAAGAGCACTCCCTCCACAAGCAAAGTGGAAGGATAAGGGAATTAAAGGAACATATTTTTAGGAGGCCTGAGGCATATCTGGGTATAGAGAGATCAAAGATCAAGGACACTGTCCAACTAAACTGAAAAGTGTGCTGCACAGTATCCTTGAGCAGGAAAGAAACTGCATCTCTCTCTCTCTCAGCTGCCTGCAGAGGATAGAGGGAAGAACCATTCTGCAATGGGACAAGGGGGCCAGCAACTGAGGGAGCCAATTCCTGGTAAACCTGAGTTTGGCCTGAAATACAGGCCAAACAAACCCATTATACATTCCAGAAGGTGTAACTATGTGACCAGGAGAAAATAAAGCATGGAGAGGGGTTTACACAGGAATACTGATTGTGAATTCCCACCTAGCTTCCCTTCTCCCCCTCAATCTGGCTACTTACAAAACCAGCTGGGACAGATGCACCTGCCCAGGAATTTGAAAGGGCAAGGACAGGAGAGATTTGAGTTTGGAGACTGAAATCAAGAGACAAGGAAATGTGGAGTCTGCAGGTGATGGAGAGGACTAAGAATTGGCTCCTCCTTAACATGGAACCCAGGGGAGATTCCCTAGGGCCCAGGACTCCAGTAAGGACCGACAACTTCTCAAACTTGGAGGTGCACTGATTTAAAATATTCACACTAATCACCATTCAGCAAAAAACTAGAGACTCCCTAAACTTAAACCAGGAGTTTAGACTTAAACCAGGAGTTCCACCTATACGACTTCCTCTTATACCACAGCAACCCAATCCTGAGGGTGAGAGTAGGCATCACACTCCAGGACACACCACCTAATACTGCTGATAAAGGAAGTTGAGAATCATCTGAACTTCAATGGAAACAATTCTTTAACTTTTTTCTCAAGATCTTGTTTTTTTAATTTTAATTTTATATTTTATATTTTTTCTTTGTTTAATTTTAACCTGAATGGTTCATGGACATGGACAAATATTCATATTTGGTTTTTTCTTATTTCAAGAATTTTTCATGGGTCAGTATTCTAAGGACTAAGATGTTTGATTAGTATATTTTGGTTTTGTCTTGAAATATTTTTATTTTAATTTTTAAAAATTTTACTTTATATATATTTTTTCTCTCATCAGTTTCCCTTGATTCTCTTTCTCCCTTTTTTTCTGCTAACAACCAATCTCTATTGTTCTCTCTTTCACTCTTCCTTCCACTAGTCTGTCTTCTCTCTTCCTCCCTCATAATCATCACATCCTACATCACTTCTTTTCTCTCCATGTCCATCATTCAAAATTGTAAACCCTTTTGCAAACTTACCATTATTAGCGTGGGCAATAACCGATCATATAATTTCTATGTATTGTTACAATTGACATTGTAGATATCATAGCTGGAACTATTTGGGTTAATGCTATATATTGTTTGCATTGGTTGTTGTTAGTATTTGTATTCCCTTAATAGTGAAATATTGGAAACCATCAGGGACACTATAAGTCCACAGGGTGTGAACTCTACTACCTCAGAGTTATACTGATAGATGTGTAGATCCACAAACAACATGAAAAAGCAAGGGAACAAACCAAGATACATCAATAACAGAATCCAACAAAGCCACAGTGGAAGAAATGTCAAAGAAGAATTTAGAATGTTCATGGGTAAACTTATCTGAGAGGTAAAGGATGATGTAAGGAGTGAAATTAGAAAGAAAAACACAGAAAGTGAAAGATAACTTCAATGTAGAGACAGATATTCTGAAAAAAAATTAAGCAGAAATCCTCCCTTGAAATAAAGGAATCAATAGATCAACTCAAAAATTCAATAGAGAGAATCACCAAGAGACTACACCACGTAGAAGACAAGAGTTTTAGGCAACAAAGAAAAAATGTATAATCTTGAAAATAAAGTTGATCATGGAAACAAAATGTGAAGAGATTATGATTAGAACTTCCAATAATATGGGATAACGTGAAAAGACCAAATTTAAGATTTATCAGAATAAATAAAGGCTTGGAGATTTAAAAAAAAGGAATTCACAATCTTTTCAATAAATTAATATTAAAAAACTTCCCAAACCTTAAAAATGAAATAGAAAATAAAATACAGGAGGCATACAGAAACCCAAATATACCAAATGACAACAAACACACACCAAAGCAATTATGAAAATGCCTAACATACAGAATAAGGATAGAATTTTAAAGACTGACAGAGAAAAATAAAAGGTCACAATTAGAGGGAAAGCAATGTGAAATTCAGCTGACTTCTCAGCCCAGACCCTCAAAGCTAGGAGGTCTTAGAATAATATATACCAAGCTCTGAAAGAAAATGGATGTCAGGCAAGAACACTATACCCAGCAAAATTAAGCTTTGGATTTGAAGATGAAATAAAAATCTTCAATGATAAACAGAAATTAAAGAATTCACAACTAGAAAGTCTACACTACAAAACATAATAAAATATTACATGAAAAAGAATGAAAAATAAAGCTGAACCCAGCAAAGGGAGGAACTACACTAGAATAATAGTCAACCAAAGGAGAAACAAACTCAAAATGACACGGAATAAAAATCATTTCTCAATAAGAACATCAAATGTAAATGGCCTAAACTCATCAATCAAAAGACACAGAAAGCAGATTAGATTTAAAAAACAAGACCCAAAAATATGCTGTCTCCAAGAGACTCACCTCATAGGCAAAGACATCTACAGACTGAAGGTAAAATGAGGGAAAAAAACCTATCAGTCACAGATCTCATGACCAAGCAGGGGTTTCTATCTCATATCGGAAAAAGTGAACATCAAGCCAAAGTTAATCAAAAGGGATAAAGAAAAACATTTTATATGGGGGAATAATTTATCAGCAAGACATAATAATAATAAATATTTAAGTCTGAAACAATGAAATATCTACATATATCAAGCAAAAACTTCTCAAACTTAATAATCAAATAGACCACAACACAATAATACTGGGTGACTTTAACACTCCTCTCTCATCCCTGAACAGATACTCCAAATGAAAAATAAATGAAGAAGCCATATTAATAATTTGGACTTAAAAGATATATGTAGAAAATATTTCATCAATTAATGAATGAATACACTTTCTTCTTAACAGCACATGATCATTCTCTAAAACAGACTGTCTCTTAGGCCACAAAGCAACTCTAAGCAAATTAAAAAAAAGAGAGAGATACTACCCTGCATTCTGTCAGATCATGATGGAGTAAAATTAGAAATCAATGATAAAATAAAAAGTAGAAGCTACTCTAACAACTGGAGACTCAATAATATGCTACTGAATGACCAGTGGATAGTAGAAGAAATCAGGGATGAAAAAAAAATACTTAGATACTTAGAAGTAAATGAGAATAGCAACACAACATATCAAAATTTCTGGGACAATATAAAGTCAGGTTTAAGAGCAAAGTTCATTGCACTAAGCTCATTTGTTAAAAGAACAGAAACTCATCAAATAAATAACCTAACATTACATCTCAAAGCCCTACAAAACGAAGAACAAATGAACACCAAAAGCAGAAGAAGAAAGGAAATAATTAAAATTAGAGCTGAAATTAATGAAATTGAAACAAAAAATTCACAAAACAAAAGTTGATTCTTTGAAAAATAGAATTGATAAACCCTTAGTGAAGGTAATGAAGAAAAAGAGAAAATTCAAATTACTAAAGTTCATGTTGAAAAAGGAAATATCAGGACAAACACTACTGAAATATAGAAGACAATCAGAAACTATTTTGAAAATTCATACTCCAATAAAATAGAAAATTTTGAAGACATTGACAAATTTCTAGAGATATACGACCTGCCCAAACTGAATCAGGAGGACATACACAACAGATCAATTTCAAGCAATTAAGTAGCCTACCAATCAGCCAGGCACAGTGACACATGCCTGTAATCCCAGCACGTGGGAAGGCTGAGGCAGGAGGTTTTGAGTTCAAAGTCAGCTTCAGCAAAAATGAGGTGCTAAGCAACTCAGTGACACCTTGTCTCTAAATAAAATACAAAGTAGGGCTGGCAATATGGCTCAGTGGCCAAGTGCCCTTAAGTTCAATCTTCTGTATCCAAAAAATAAAAATATAAAGCCTACCAATCAAGAAAAGCCCAACACTAGACTGATTCTCAGTCGAGTTCTACAACACCAATCCTCCTCAAATTAGTCCAAGAAATAGAAAACAGTGGAACCCTTCCAAACTCATTCTATGAAGCTAGCATCACCCTGATCTGAAAACCAGACAAGAGACATCAATGAAAAAAAAATATCAAACCAATACCTCCAATGAACATATATGAAAAGTTTTCAATAAAATGCTGGCAAATCACATTTAAATACATTAGAAAGTCACTGCATCATGGTGAAGTGGGGTTCATCCCAGGGATGCAAGGTTGGTTCAACATATAGAAATCAATAATTTAATTCAACACATCAATAAATTTAAAGACAAGAATCACATGATTATCTCAGTAGATGCAGAAAAAGCATTAGATAAAATAGAGCTCCATTCATATTCAAAACACTACAAAAACTAGGGATAGTAGGAAGATACCTCAATATTGTAAAAGCTCTATATGCTAAACCCAAGGCCAACTTCATTTGAAATGGAGAAAAATTGAAAGCATTTCCTCCTAAAACTGGAAAAAGACAAGGATACCCTCTTTCCCCACTTCTATTCCGTGAAATTCTAGCTAGAGCAATTAGACAAAAGAAACAAAGTAAAGGTATACAAATAGGAAAAAAAAGAGTTCAAAATGTCTCTATTTGCTCATGACATGGTTCTATATTTAGAAGACCCAAAAAGCCAACAGAAAAATTCTAGAACTTATAAATAATTAAGAAAAGTACCAGGATATAAAAATAACACCCATAAATCAATTGTGGTTCTATACAACAATAATGAATCAACTGAAAGAGAAATTTGGAAAACTATAAAATTCAAAAAGGTCTCAAAAAAATAAAATATTTGGGAATCAACCTAACAAAAAGAGGTGAAAGAACTCTACTCAATGAAAACTATAGAACACTAAAGAAAGAAAATGAAGCAGACCTAAGAAGATGGAAAGATCTCCCATGTTCTTAGATAGGCAAAATTAGTATTATCAAAATGGTAATACAACTACAGTGCTATACATATTTAATGCAATTCTTGTTTAAATTCCAATGACATTCTTCATAGAAATAAAAAAAGCAGTCATGAAATTCATTTGGAAAAATAAGAGGCCCAGAATAGCCAAAAAAAATCTTAAGCCAGAAAATTGAAGCAGGAGGCATCATAATACCAGAACTTAAATTATACAGCAGAGCCATAGTAACAGAAACAGCATGATACTGGCACAAAAATCAACATGATGACCAGTGATACAGAATAGAAGGCACAGAGAAAAATGCACCTAAATACAGTTATCTCATACAAGACAAAGGCGCCAAAAAACATATATTGGAGAAAAAAATAGCCTCTTTAACAAATGTTGCTGGGAAAACTGGAATTCCTCATGTAATTAAGCCCCGATCTCTCACCTTGCACAAACAACTCAAAGTGGATCAAATATTTGGGTGCTAGAACAAAGACCCTGTGCCTAATATAAGAAAAAATAGGCTCAAATCTCCACCATGTCAGCTTAGGAACTGACCCTCAACACGACTCCTAAAGTGCAAGAAATAAAATCAAGAATCAATAAATGGGATTGTATCAAACTAAAAAGATTCTTCACAGCAAGGTAAACAATCAATAATCTGAAGAGAAAAACTACAGTGTGGGAGAATATCTTTGCCACCCATATCTCAGATAGGGCATTAATCTCCAGGATATATAAATAAATCAAAAAAACTTAACACCAAAATAACAAACAACCCAATCAATAAATGGGCAAAGGAACTTAAAGACACTTTACAGAAGAAAAAAATATGAATGGTCAAAATATATATGAAAAAATGTTCAACATCTCTACTAACTAGAGAAATGCAAATTAAAACTACACTGAGATTTCCTTTCACTTCAGTCAGAATGGCAATTATCAAGAATACAAGTAATATGTCCAGTCCTTTTTATTTTGAGAGAGGGTCTGGCTAACTTGCTCACAGTCTCACTAATTGTAGAAGCTGGCTTTCAATTTACTAGCCTCCTGCCTCAGCCTCCCCAGCCACTGGCATTGAGGGCAGATGCCACCATGCCCAGTCAGAGCTTTCCTCTTATGCAATATCTAGTGTTAAAATTTTACCCTGGGTTCAATCCCCATCAGGAAGATCACAAGTTTGAGGCCAGCCTTGGCAACAGAGCAAGACAATGTGTCAAAATAAAAAATACAGGAAGGACTGGAAAGTAGACTTCAGATTAAAAAAAAAAGAAAGGAAGGAAGGAAGGAAGGAAGGAAGGAAGGAAGGAGAGAGAGAGAGAGAGAGAGAGAGAGAGAGAGAGAGAGAGAGAGAAGGAGAGAGAAAGAAAGAAAGAAAGAAAGAAAGAAAGAAAGAAAGAAAGAAAAAGGAAGGAAGGAAGGAAGGAAGGAAGGAAGGAAGGAAGGAAGGAAGGAAGGAAGGAAGAGCTAGAGATGTGGCTCAGAGGTAACAAAAACAAAAACAAAACAAAACAAAAAACCCATGGGTTCAATCCCTAATACCATGAAAAAGAAAAATAAATTTACTTTCAAATTATAAGAGAAAAACATTTAGGATTTTCAGAGGTGTGATCTATTGTGATTATCTAACATAATATATAGAGATACTCACATTTACAACATATATTATCCTTCTTCATTTGTCATTTATCTAATTCAATTTATTATTCTTATGAACATGGTATTGTGTTTGTTTCTTTGTTTTTTCTGAGAAACTGCATCACCTGTCCTGGTCCCTCCCTTCCTGGTGCTACTATTTCCCGATCACACATCAAGGCTGGGACAGATCCTCAATACAAGGTCTACAAGGGCTATAATAAATAAATTAGTCAAGATTCAGAGGAGCTGGGGGTGGCATTTCTAGGAAGCCCAGAATCAAATTGAAGTCCCTATCAATGACGACTAAAAAATAACGGAGCTGAAAAAACAGTATCATAAAGCCTTGACAGTACCTCCTCTTAGCCTGTTGACACATGAAAGGCCACAGGGTTCTGAAGGATGAGGACCTTGGCATGAAGGGCACAGCTCACCTCAGCAGACACAGAACTCCCAGGACCTGGCAGAGTCAGCCACAGCAAGAAGCAACCTCAAACCCTATGGAGGATGCCATGCGCATGCTCAGAGCTTCACCCCTGCTGTGGGCCATGGGAGACCCCAGGCATGAGGGGGTGATGTGTACAGAAAGCCGGATGTGACATCAGCTTGCTTCCTCTTCCCTCAGCCGCACGCTCTGAGGAACTCCTCAGGTGGTGAGTCCTGTGGCAGGTGGCTTCCAGTCAGAAGAGGGAAACAGAGGTGGTCCCAGGTGCTGCTGGGTGTGAAGGCAAGATTAAATAATGGCCGAAGGGACCCCGTGGTACAAAACAGAGAGATGCTGAGGGATCGGAGTCCAGCTCCAGCGTTGAGTGGGGGGAGGCCGTGGTCAGGGCAGTCAGTTGAACCTATGCCATGCTTCCTCCCGGGTGGTCTGAGGCAAAGGCCTAGTTTAGTAGGGGTATGTATCTCCAGGCATGCAATTACATAAGACCCCATGAGTGAGAACTGAGGGGATTGACCTGCAGCAGAACAATGGTGGACCCACAATGCATCAGGCTTGGGAGGCGGGGGGAGGGGGGCAGTGGTGTGAGGGAAGGATATGGTAAGGGGGTGACAGGAAGTTGGAGGGGTGGACGGAAGTGGGGGCAGCAGCGGGGGAACAAAGTACAAGTGGGGCCAAGTGACTTCGCCTCCAGAGTATGAGGAAGGTGGGGTATTAGTCTGACATAGGCAGTGTCACCTCAGCTGAAAAAGGGCTCTTGTGCCTCAAGGGAGTCCAGGTGAAGATACTGGGTATATTCGTATATATTACTTTCAACTCCAGTGTGACCTGTAGATGAGCCGTCACTGTGGGGGAGGGGACAGCATTGGGAAGTAATTAGTAGTGCAGTGGTTGGGGATGAGGTAGCCAAGACAAGGATATCTTGAGAGAAGAGTAGGACTCACGAAGAGCCCAGCCCTGTTCTTGTCAGTCACCAGATCCAAGAACAACATTTTTATTTATTTATTTTTTAATATTTATTTTTTAGCTGTAGTGAGACCCACTATCTTTATTTTTTTATTTGTATGTGGTACTGAGGATTGAACCCAGGGCCTCACACATGCTAGGCCAGTGCTCTACCATGAAGACACAATGCCAGCCCAAGAACAACACTTTTAGACAAAGGTGATACTTTACCTCCTCCTGGAGGAGAATTAGAGGCTTCGATGTGATGAGTAACATCTAGTAAAAATAGATGGTACCTGAGGACATGGGTGGATTCAAAGAAAGGCATCTGAGAACTCAGGAGACCACCCACACCTGTCCACAGAATTTAGCCCCTGCTGTCAGCTATGGGAACATTCATTTGGGGGTTCTTGGGGACATACCTCCACTCCTTTTCAATTGACTTAAGAGGTATGACTTTGGTCTTAGAAGGGCAGGCTCAGACCATCAGAGAGGAGGTGGCATGAGCCTTATAGGATTTCAAATTTATGGATTTTACTGTCCTGTGTAACTAAAAGGTACCAGTAAAATAAAATAAAAAAATTGTGGCCATTAACGAGTGGCACTATGTTCAAACAGAATGGGTTCTATAGAGCTTAACTGAAACTGTCTACCAGAACCCTGAGGATTCTCTAGCTTTCCCCCCACCAGGAGGAGTCCCACTTCCACCTTCAGGTTCTTGATGGACCCAGATACCATGACAGGCTTGTGGGTCTTCACAGCACCATTCATAGGAAAATCCACTCTCATTGCATTCCATCAGAGCCAGTTCAGTCCAGTTTATCTGCTGACACTGATACCTTTCTCTATCCCTTAGGCTGTGATTCTCCATTGCACACTCATCCTTCTGTACTTCTGCCTACTGCCAATCACAGGAGTCGTCATGCCTGGGCATCAGAAGAGTCAAGAAGGCACCCATGGTGAAGACCTTCTGATCCTCAATGAGATCCAGGGCCCAGAGGTTGCACAGGTGTCAGGGGCTGTGGAGGCGCCCTCTACCTCCTCCTCCCAGCTTCTGATGCCTGGCAACCTGAGTGAGGCTCCTGGTGCTCTAACATCCAGCACACCCAGCACTCCTGAGGATCTTCAGAATTCCTGCTCCTCTCCTGTTGCCGTTATGGCCCCCTCTTTGATCCAGTCCAGTGAAGGCTCTGGTAGCAAAGAAGAGGAGAGTGTTCCAAACACCTCAGCGATGGTGGCAGACCCCGAGCATGTGCCCAAAAGTGCTCTGGATGAGAAAGTGGCTTTCTTGGTGAATTTCCTGCTGCTCAAGTATCAAATGAAAGAGCCAGCCCGAAAGGCAGATATGTTGAAGTTCATCATGGAAGATGATGAGGTCCGCTTCTGTGAGATCCTCCTGCGGGCCTCTGAGCGCCTGGAGATGGTCTTTGGCCTTGATGTGAAGGAAATGGATCCCATCAACCAGTGCTATGGCCTCTCCATCAAGCTGGGCCTCACCTACGATGGGATGCTTAGTGATGAAGAGAATATACCCAAGACCGGGCTCCTGATACTCATGCTGGGTGTGATCTTCATGAAGGGTAACCGTGCCACTGAAGAGGAGATCTGGGATGTGCTGAAAATGACCGGGATCCATCGTGATCAGAAGCACTTCATCTTCGGGGATGCCAGGCAGCTCATCGCCCATGATTTTGTGAATGAAAAGTACCTGGAGTACCACCAGGTGGCCAACAGTGATCCAGTGCAGTATGAGTTCCAGTGGGGCCCAAGAGCCCATGCAGAAACCAGCAAGATGAAAGTCCTCGAGTTTTTGGCCAAGGTTCATGGAACCGACCCACGTGATTTCTCAGCTCAGTATGAGGAAGCTCTGCTAGAAGAAGAGGAGAGAGCACTGGCCAGAATTTCAATTGAGTCTGCCTCCAGTTCCTTGGCCACTGCCAGTTCCAGTGCCATGGGTGGCAGTTCCTCCAGCATCTAGTAAAGTCAGAAATAGCTCCTTCATGTAGTGTTCAAGGCCAGTGTTTAGTGCTGAAAGAGTGTATGGCTCCAGGGAAAATGTAGGCCTGAAGGGAAAAGACTATATCATCCCTGTGTTCCTATTTTGTGTGCATAAATTGATAATTCATTCTTTTATTTTTTGATGTTTTTATCATTCAAATGTTGTTTAATAATGCTTCACTTTGAAATCTGTAAGTTGCAAATGACATTGGTCACACATTTAATGCAGTTTTTTTGGTTGAGTGCTGTCTTTTGATACCTTTTAAAACATACTTGGAAACCATCTACCTGTATTGTGATCTGGAACGATATTTCATGCATGTCTTTGCACAACTGTGAAATAGATGTGGTCTAGAAACTGAGAATGATGTAACATTGTCAGTTATTTTGTTCTTTTATCTTTTCGATTTTTTAATGAAGTTTTATGTATAGATATATGGATTTGCTTAACTTACATTCAATTCTTACAAATAAATTTTCAGCAGTTATTCCTATTCTCACTGACTCTTTAATTTCCTACACTTTATCTGAACATTTGCTCTTTTATAACAATTATTTTAATACTGGAATTCTAAGATAAACAATGCATATGACCTTCCCTCATAACTTTCCTTTATCTTAGTAGTAATTCTGTTATGATGGTGGTGGGATATCTTGTTGTATATAAAGGATAAATGAAGGATTTAGCAAATGAAGGAATCCTTGAGTCTACTAAATGGCAATGCCTTGAGGGTAGTAAATGGCAAAGTGGAAAGCAGTAATTCCTTCAAGGAGTGTAAGTTTTAAGTTAAGTTTAGGGGTGGGAAATGTTAAGGTGTAGTGATTGGGTGTTAGATCTCCATGTGATGTGTGTCAGAGTTTGAGACCCAAAGTTTTATAGTGGAAAACTCCTCCTGCCAGTTTCTTGGGATCTTCATTCAACAGGAGACAAATCTCTACCCAACGAAGGGATGAAAGGTGTTCTGGTCTTATTCCTATGACATTGCATAAAGCTCACATAATAAATCTTTTATGTTATACATAGTCTTCAAGGAGTTTTTCAGAGATAAAAACTTATGCTACACATAGTCTTCAAGGAGTTTTTCAGTAATACTTTGAGATGAGATTCCCAGAAACCACTGGGTTGGCATTCATTGCATCGGGTTCACAAAGCCAGAAAGTACTCCTTTTAAAGGGATGTTATAAATAGGTTATCTTCAGTATAATTTGAGTTATACACTGTAAGAAACGGTTATATTATTTCTAGAAAATTAGCAAAGATAGGGGTAGTTTGTAGGTGAGGAGCTATTTCTTGTCAAAAAATCTAGACAATTTAGGTTGCATCATTGGAAAAGAAATTCTACTTCCATTATTAAAGAACAACCTCCAAGGGGAAAATTTTGCTTAGGTTTATTTTTTTGGTATTATTTTGTGTGATCTGACATTTTTTTTTCCTATAGCATTTTATGTTCTCTAAGATATACTAAAAGTCACGTAAGTGAGGCTGGTAGGTCAGTGGTCAAAATCATTGTAATAATAACTGCTATTCATTAAAGATCTAAGGTATGCCAAGCACTCTGCTTTTTATACATTTATACTGATGCTTTTTATAATTGACACTCTTTCAACAGTCTTATATGATAGGGTTTATTAGACTGTATCTTCAGATGAGTATCCTAAGACTAACAGAACTTAGTAGTGTGCCTGAGTTCATAGGTCTGGTATGTGAAATGACTAAGAGTTAACTGTAGTCTGAATTCTAGAGGAGCCTCTGTTTACTCCACCTGAGGTCAGTCTTCTGTTTATTGGTTGATTTGTCTTTTTTGCTACTCCATAATATATTTTGGGATAAAAAACACCTTTAACCTAAAGGATTTAAATCAAGTATAAAGTAAAGTGAAAATGATAATTAAATACAATATGAGGATTGTCTGAAATCTTCATTTACCCACAGTCCTGCTGCCCTTAGCATCAGGATTCCTTGAAATCTGACTTTGCCCAGGGACTGACATTTTTATACAACTCCAGTTATTTTTTTCTGTGTACCCTGTGATCCAAATTGGAGTCTAACTTGCTGACCAGCTGTATACTTTATCCTCTTTTGAATACTGCTCCCTGCCCCTAGAGGGAAGGGAGCCCAGAATCACCTGCCTTCCCCTTGATTTAGAGTATATCAACTTCCCGACTGGCCCATCCTTCACTTTGGAACCCCTATCATAACAATATCCCATCCCATGCAAAAGGTAATTTTTGCAGTGAAATTTAGTTCTGCGTATCACCACTAGTTGTACCCAATGTATTCGCAAAATGATTTTCAAATAAACTGGTGAGTATAATTTAATATGGCAAAGAATCTAATAGTTTGGGGGCTATGTCTCATAAGACACATGATTTTTGAAAACCACTGTGGTATTTGCAGTAGGGATGTCTTGTTTGATGCCAGCTACTGGACACATACCAGTGAGTGAGCTTACCTTAGTATTTAAAAGCCAAAACCTCTCCTATTTGTTATATATTGGGGGAGGCCATCAAAAGGACTAAGCAGTACACCATGGTGAATTTTACCTTTATGTATATCTGTAAAGCATTAATTTAAAAACAAAACTAGATAAATAGAAGAAAGACCAATAGTATAGAGGAAGTTAAATGGAGGAAGGAGGGGAGGATAAGGGAAAGTACTGGGGACTAAAGTGGAGCAAATTAAATTTTATGCATGAATGATTATGTAAAAGTTAACCCCAATATTATATGTAGCTATAATACATTAATAAAAATATTTTTAAAATTATAAAGGAATAAGGAAATATCTATAAGTGTTTCAATTTCTATGATGAATTTCTCCTACAAAGTAGAATATGGCTCTTTGGTAGATTATTACCTTTGAATAATGTTAATTAATTGACTAATCTGTCAGTTATTTTTAAAATCTGGATTTTCAATGTGCATAATTGAACCTGTGCAGATGTTCAGGCATTTTCAATAAGCTGGTAGATAGCAGAGAATCCTAAGTTAAGGTTTTGTTGACACACCAAAAATAATAAGAATGTTCTCAGTATACTGTGATTATTGAGATTATTGAAAAAGACTATGCTGCTGGTGATTTTGCTATGCCAAGCTCATAGTGCAGAGATTTACAGTCCTTTTGTAAAAAAGATGTGATTCTATACTAGAAAGTACCTGTAACATACTAAGATGTCAAAAATATTAATTAGATGATTGCAATGGAAATTTGGCTTCCTCAGGAGCTTCACCAGGAAATGAAGAAAGTTGTTAACATAACAATCATAATCATCACTCTCCATTGGGCACCTACTGTGTAATAGTTCATGAAAGATGTTACAAGTACTTATCTACATTCCTCCTCTCCTTCCAGAACTCATAGAAAGACTGCATTGACAGTACAATTACAATTAGAAAGGAACATGTGATTAGCCCTTGTAACTGGAATAGGAGCAGAAACAATGTTTGACACTTCAAGCCAAGCGAGAGAGTCATTATACCACCAATATGTTTTGTTTTCCATTCAGCAACAAACATGGAGACCCCATGTTGAGATGTTCAAATATAAGATGGAAGCAACCAGAACCTCTGGGTAAACTGGTAGCAAATATCCACTATAAAATCATATCAGATTTGCACATATAATATAGATAAGAAATAAAACTTTTGTATGTTAAATTTATTCATATTTAAAGTATTGTTTGTTGTATCAGCTATCCAAAACTTCATCTTCCAAATAAACAGTTATTGTTTCTGTTAGGCTTACTTAAATATTTTAACAACAAAGCTAATAGTACATATGTTCTTGGTGCAAAATTTCTAATACATATAAATCACAATTTTTGCCTTTATGAATTTTCCTCACAGTTATGGCCCATCCTCAGAGATAATGATGACAAATAAACTAGCATATTGTTTTAAAGTTAATTCCAAGCTTTTTCATACATAGGTATATGAGATATGTAATAAAATATATTGTGATTTTTAAATGTAATGAATAGTGATATACATATTATTCTACCATATACCTTTGTCACTTAATAACATGGCTGTAAGGATTTTTCCATTAAAATACATAAAGATCAACTTTACTTTTGTAAGAACTCTCATAGTATGTAGGTATCATAATTTAACCAACTCTTTCTAATGAACACATAATTTGTTTCTCATTTGTGACTATGACTTATGGAACTAAAATATTTTTTTCAAAGTTTTTAAATTTATTAGTGTTTGTAAAGAGTAGCAATGATGATAAGAAGGTATAGGTTTTTAAGTCAAAATAATTAAACACAACAATGACAGCATAGAATTATTTTACTAATGACAATTCTGAAAGAATATCTTTCAATAATAAGAACACCATTACTATAACCTCATTCATCTTATTTTTGATCACTTAAAAAAGATTTAACTGACACATTTTATCAGTGTTTATGTATAAAATACATCTTAACTCAATCTACTGAGATATTATTTGGTTTAAATTTTAGTTGTGGAACCAAACCAAATCCTTCATTATTTGGCACTTTAGTTAAATCTATTTGTAAACTATAACAATCTGTTAATTTTAGCACATTTCTTGCAATTAAAACATGAATATTTCAAGACAATTAGCATAAAATTAGGAACTAAAATATTTTGACCATGAATTATTGAGTTAGTCTGTTATTCTGAGAGTAAGGTAGAACTTTTGTTAAAGTGGCAATTGAGAAGAGATTGTAAAGTTTTATGAGGATTGCCAAAATTTTATCCCTCAAATATTTGCTGTTACATATTCTCATAAATTTGTGTATTTGAATATCTGAAACACATTTTATTTTGTAAATCAAAATGCTTAATTTGAGAAGCAAAGATTCAGTCAAAATGATCATGTGATAGTGTATGAGGCCAGATTAGCTTAAGTGAAGGATGAGGATCCAAGAAGAAAGCAGAGGTAAGAAAGATAACAACAAATAAAACTAAGTTTAAGGCTGGGGTTTTGGTTCAGTAGTAGTGCATTCGTTTGATATATGTGAGGCGCTGGGTTTGATCCTCAGCATCACATATAAATAAATAAATAAAATAAAGTTATTGGGTCCATCTACAACTAAAAAAATGTTTTAAAAATAAGTTTAGAGAGCCCAACAATAGGATTTATATATATATAGTTAGTTAGTTAGTTAGTTAGTTATAGATAAACACACAGTATTTTTACAGTATCTTTAGTAACTCTACCACTGAGCTGCAGCCCCAGCCCCACAATAGGTTCTTAGTAAGAACTTAGAATGCAGAGTTCACTGTAGATGGCGAAAGGACCAGGACAGATGGTAGGTCTTCTGGGTAAAACATCTAGGACAACTCATATAAGTAAACTTGGATAATCTCTGAATTACCAGTAATAGCTGAAAGTTGTATGTTCATCTGAGTGGGTTGGTTTATCGGGACAAAAACCCAGAAGCATTACCCAAAAAATCATCTTTGAAAAGACTTCTACCTACTTTCAGGCCAAATATGACTGTCCTGTATTGTTTACTAATATTATTCATGATTTCTAGGAAAGCAACATGTCTTGATTATTCTGGTGGTCCCTTGCCTGTGTTCCAGGAGATAGGTATTTCATCCTCTTTGTACAACAGACCCTTTCCATTGAGGGTAGAGCTAGGCAAGTGTTATGACAGTTCAGTTGGCTGGAGGTATCAATAAGCAATGGAAAGTGATGTGCAATATTAGTTCTATGACAAATACATTGAATATATCTGCTCCAAGAATGTTTAATATTTTATAAAGTGGTGCTGATGGCATGGCTACCAAGCCATGTAGCTGGTCTACAGGTCCCTGCTGAGAAGTGGCAGCAGAGAGGCAACCTAGTTGAGTCAGAATTCCGGTGGCAACAGCCCACAACCATGTAGAACCTGCCATGAGGCAGTTGCAAGACAAGCCAAGGCCCACCAACCTGTCATCCTACATTGGTGAGGCCTGGGCACGGTATAGATTCCTGCTGCAGAAGTCTACTCAATGTAGCACTGCAGCACAGTCCAACGACCTCAACTACCTGCTTCCTGCCTGCCATGAGAAAATGCTAGTGGGGAAGATATGAATGAAAGTCTGGACTCAAAAATTGATCAATAGGGTTATTACTTCCAACACTAATTAGCATAAGTTTAGACCAGTAGCAGTGAACCAAGTGGGTTTATATGACTAGGGGTTTATATGACTAGCACATTCAGATGGAGAAAATCTGCTACCAGGTCCCCTCTGGCAGTGCAAGAAGTTCTATTCCTGTTTCCAAACTTTAATAAATCCTGCTGTTACACTTACTCATCCTGTTCTGGGGAGTTAATTCTTCGAACTCACAAGACAAGAGCCCAGAAAAAGGAAGAAATTGAAGGTGAGCTGCTGGGGCCTGCTGCAACACAGGAGGGCAAGGCAGACCATTGAGAGCTGTAACACTTCCCAATTGCAGAGGTCTGCAACCTTATGCAGACCCCACCTCCAAGCAGAAGCAGGAATGAAGTTTTATCATAAAACTGATTTCAGTGAGAGGTAGATGGAGGAAAGGCAAAGCATTCAAGAGAAGGAAGGAAAATATTGGCACTTATGTTCCTCTTTTGCAATGATAAAATTGTCAAAAAAATGTAATATCTCTTCTAATTACAATGGAAAAAATCAGTACAAGAATATATGACGCATTATTTGCTAAAAAAAAACCCCAGAAGTTTACTGCTTTCTTTCTTGTGAACAAAACCCTCCTTTGAGACAAGAAGGTGTTTTTTTCTCATTTGTAATTAATACTTATAAAACATCATTCATGCCCTCACAAAACTATGTGATCATAGTCCAAAAGCATTCTTCATGGAAATATAAAAAGCAGTTATGAAATTGATTTGGAAAAATTAGAGGCCCAGAAAAGCCAAAGCAATCCTCGGCAAGAAAAGTAAAACAGAAGGCATCACAATACCAGACCTTAAATTATACTATAGTGCAATAGTAACAAAAAGCATAGTATTGGCATCAAAAAAATACATGAAGACCAATGGAAAAGAATAGAAGACACAGAGACAAACCCACATGAACACAGCTATCTCATAATACACAAAGTGCTATAAACACACACTGGAGAAATATAGCCTCTTCAAAAATGGTGTTGGGAAAACTGGAAATCCATATGTACCTATCTCTCACCTTGCCCCCAAATCAACTCTGAATGGATTAAAGACCTAGGAATTAGACCAGAAACCCTGCACATACTAGAAGAAAGTGTAGGCCCAACACTTCAACATATTGTCAGAGGAACTGACATCCTGAACAAGACTCCTAAAGCACAAGAAATAAAATAAAAGGAATGACATTGAACTAAAGAGATTTTCTCACAGCAAAAGAAACAATCAAGAGTAAGAAGAGAGAGCCAAAAGATTGGGAGAAGATCTTTTCCACCTGCACTTCAGTTGGAATATTAATTTCTAATATATATAAGGAATGCAAAAAGCTTCACACCAAAACAACAAATAACCCAATCAATAAATGGGCAAAAGAACTGAAAAAACCCTTCTCAAAAGAAGAAACATGAATGATCAACAAATATATGAAAAAATATTCAACATCTCTAGCAGTTAGAGAAATGCAAATTAAAACTGCACTGAGATTCCATCTCATTCCAGGCAGAATGACAGTTATCAATACTATTGTAAATCAGTGCAAACACTCTGGAAAGCAGTATGGAGATTACTCAAAAAACTAGGAATGGACCCAGTTTATTTGACCCAGTTATCCCGCTCCTTGGCATATATCCAACAAAGTTAAAATCAGCATATTACAGTGACACAGTCACATAAATGTTTATAGCAGCACAATTCACAATAGGTAAGCCATCAAACAAAACTAGATGCCCATAAATAGATGAATGGATAAAAAAACTTGTGATATATATACACAATGGAATATTATTCAGCCATAAAGAAGAATGACTTTATGACATTTGCAGTAAATAGATGGATCTGGAGACTATCATGCTAAGTAAAATAAGCCAATCCCCCCAAAAGCAAAAGTCAAATGTTTTTGGTGATACATGGAAGTGAAACCACAATAAAGGGGGAGAGAAGGGAAGAAGAGAAGTTTGGTAGCTTAGACAAAGGGGAACAAAAGGAAGGAGAGAGGATAGGAAAGACAGTAAAATGAATCTAACATCATTTCCCTATGTACACATATGAAAATACCTAAGTGAATCCCACCATCTTGCCCACCAACAATAATGGGATCCTAATTAAAATAAGATATAGCCTATGCTTATATAATTTTATCAAAATGGATTCTACTGTCAGGTATAACTAAGAAGAATCAATTTTTAAAAACTACCCAGGCACTATGGCAATGCCTATAATCCCAGCAACTCAAGAGGCTGAGACAGGAGAATCACAAATTCAAAGCCAGCTTCAACAACTTAGCGAGGACCTAAGAAACTTAGTGAGACCCTGTCTCAAAATAAAGAATAAAAGGGCCTGGATGTGGCTCAGAGGTTAAGCACCCCTGGATTCAATCCCTGCTACAAAAAAAAAAAAAAATCACCAGAACAAATATTGATGAGCTTCATAACCAAAGTATAAAGTTGTTCTCCCCTCACCCCAAAATATGAGTAATAATGCATAAAACAGCCTTCAGGAAAGGTATGCACATTAATTTGACTAAAGTGGTAAAATAACTATTTTTACAGAGTAAGATTATTTCAACCCATAGTATCCTGAGAAAGTAGCATGGAAAGATCAATTAATCTGGTTGACAATTTTATGAAAATTAATAGAAGATACAGTTTTACACACACAATTTTAAATTTATGCTAAAAATATTTCTTAACTATCAATAAGAAACAAATTGTTAGAAAAAGAGTTAAAGGTCAACGTACCTTGACAAGGTATTTCCCCACCAAGAAGAACACTTGTAAACATGGATATATTTATACTGAGATATTACCACTAGACTGAGAAATTTTATTTTTACTCTCTTCTGTGAATTCTGAAATGGAAAGTATGTTTCTACATATTTAGCAGTTTCAGTATATGTGAAAATCTTTACTGGTAATTACACTTAGATTAAGAGCAATTCCATTATTTCCCTTTCTATATCCTCATTTGAATAAAATCCATCTAGGTGTGTAACTTTCCTTAAAGGAAAACTGAGTGCATCAGATCACAAGTTTCCATTTATAGTGTCAATCTTTGCATACATAATATTGATCTCAAGCAGCCTCAAAGGATGGAACTTTCAAAAGTATTTACTATTAATTCTTTGTTTCCCCAAACTCAGGAGTATCATTTCATTGCATGTAGTGATTATTATTAAGTGAAAAAAACGTTTTTTTTTGTTCTTCTAGATCTTCACTTAGAACAACATATAGATAATTATAGGGAATTTGGGCTTAGGAAAAAATTATCTAAATCTTTCTTAGGTGCTTAATATTGTGTGTATTGGGCTTGAGAGTACAATGAGAATGCAATACCTTCTTATACAGGTATGTAGGGAAACTTTCATACATGGAGTCAAAAAGCATAAGCATCGGGATTAGATTGGGGTCACTGATGTCAGTGATGTAGATTTTAAGCTACAAGAATATATAAATTAATTAATTGTATTAAAATTGTTAAAATATAGTGCACTAATCACTATATTTTTTTTAAAATGTCATTAATCAGCAATGGTGCACAGATGTAGACACAATAAACAGTATATTGATGTGAATCAGAAGATCTTTCTCTAAATGTTGACAAGCTAGAAGAGTTAAAACATCAGTTCAAAATAGTCTAACAATAATTCTGATCTCATGGTCTCAAACACCTCACTAAAGTCAAATGTCAGACAGAATACTATACACTGTAAAAATGTACTAAAGTGACAGATTCCCTGATTTTTTTTGTACTGGGGATTGAACACAGGGGCACTTAATCCATGAGCCACATCCCCAGCCATTTTTCTTTTTCATTTAGACACAGAGTCTCACTAAGTTGCTTAGGGCATTGCTAAGTTGCTGAGGCTGGCTTTGAACTCATGATCCTCCTGCCTCAGCCTCCTGAGCTTCTGGGATTAAAGATGTGGGTAACTATGCCTGGCTAGATTACCTGATTTAAAGAAGTATATCATTCAGTAAAAAAAGATGACAAGTAGACAGACCACTGTGTTATTAAAAAATATGTAAGTTTTCAAACAAAACACCATTGCATTTGACCCAAGCCTTAAAGAATGCTAAAATTTTAAAAGGGTTGTTTCAGGCAAAGGAAAACTTGTATTCTGAAAGTGATATAAGACAAGAAGATGGGTGAGTACAGAGTTGTCCAGGATAAGAAAAAAAGAAGTACAGTTTAGGCCTTGCATAAGGAAAAAGAAGACAGGAGAAGTGGCATGCCTAAAGAGTGCTGAAGTCACACTGTGGATGGTTTGTATGCCAGGGTGAGGGGCTTTGTTTCCAAACAAAGAACCACATAAAAAAAAGTAAAAATTCAAGCATCACAGATAGTGGTGTTTTGGGGGAAGTACTTTTCCCATGATATAGCATATAAGGTAATTATTCTGATAGGCATGATAAATTAGAAATGGGAATTGAAATGTACTTTTCAAGTGAAAGATCATGCATAACTTCATGAAGCAGTTTGAAAAAAATAAACAAAATAAATAACAATTGCATTATTCAAGTCTAAAAAATCAAATATGTCAGGTTTCTTTAAAATGCCAATGTGGAATATATGTGGGAACATCATCATTCCTTTCCATATACAAATCTAATTACAAAGTATTTTAATTCTATAGGTCTTTTCCCCCCAAAGATAGTATTTGCTGCTGGACTTGCAAAAGACAGAATAAAATTAGTTATTTTGGTACTGGGGATTGAATTCAGGGATACTTAACTGATGATCCACATCCCCAACCCTTTTTTATTTTTTATTTTTTTTAATTTTTAGACAGAGCCTCACTAAATTGCTGGGGCTTGCTTTGAACTTGCAATCCACCTGCCTCAACCTCCTGAGCTGCTGAGATTATAGGCGTGTGCCATCACACCTGGCCAGAATAAAATTTTTTAAATGAGAAAAAAATTATAATAAAAATATACTGGAATCATCAAGAATGCAAATAATAATAAATGTCAGTGAGGATTTGGTGGAAAAGATACACATTGTTGGTGGGACTGCAAATTAGTGCAACCACTCTGGAAAACAGTTTGGGGGTTCCTCAAAAGACTAGGCATGGATCCACCATGTGACCTAGCTATACCACTCTTTGGTATTTATCCTAAAGAATTAAAGTTATCATACTATAGTGATACATGAGTACCAACATTCAGGACAGCACAATTCACAATAGACAAACTATGGTGGATCCATGCCTAGTGTCCATCCATAAATGATGGATAAAGAAAATGTGGTATATACATAGTGGAGTTTCATTCACCCATAAAGAAGAATGAAATCAGAGCATTTTCTGGTAAATGGATGGAACTGGAGAACATCATACTAAGTAAAAGAAGATGTTTTCTCTCATATGCAAAAGCTAGAGCAAAACAAGGGGAGAAAAGAAGGATTCCACAAAAATAGAGGGGAGATCAGTGGAGTACAGGAAAGGGTTTGAGGGGGAGGGAGAAGGGACAGGAAAAGGGGGGAACAGTGGATTTAAATTGACCAAATTATGCTATACACATATATGAATATACCACAGTGAATTTCGCCTTTATGTATACCTATAGAGCACCAATTTTTAAAATAACAAATAAATAGAAGAAAAACCAGTGTAACACAAGAAGGAGAATAGGGACAGTGAGGAAAACAGGACGTAGTGAGGACTGAAATGGACCCACTTATATTCCATTCATGTGTGATTATGTCCCAGTATTATATATAACTACAAATGTGCTAAAAAAAACATAAAAATATGCTGGAGTAGAAAACTAATAAAGTACATTCAAATCCTGCTATTCTGTGACATGTTCTTCTTTAAATCAGTGAAATTGAATAAAACTTGGTATTTCCACCAGTAATAAGAGCTTCCTCATTCATATTTCATTGTTAAGACTTCATACTCTCAAAAATTGTCACATCGGACTCCAATTATAGCTAGCAGTGTCTGTTGACATAGTAATCCTAGAGAAAACTCCATTGGCTGCGTTCCCAACACATTTCGTCTTCTTCACTGTGGATTGTACTTTTTTGTAGTGTTTAATTCTCTTTGCCAAATACTGGCTTACCCACAAGTATTAATTATGGTCAATAGGCTCTAAGGGGCTATAGGGCTATTGGGAAAAGTTCAACTTCTGGAAAGAGAAAAACACAAGAAAAGATGCCTTTCATCTTGCCCCATGAATGAAGTTGCTATGTGAAGACTTTGGTAGCCATTTAGGAGTTACCAATATAGATGACTAAAACAAAGCTAGCAGACTGAACCTGGCTGAGTAAAAATTGTGTTGAGAAACTGATTAACTACCCATATAAACTTCTACCACCTGATATCATGTCATATAAAACATTAAATTTTCTTATGTTTAAACTTTTATCCATCTATCTGTTATTTGTAGATGAAAGCACCCCAAATAACAAAAAAAAATCCTCAATATTTTGAAGCATAAATTTATATTGCCTATTCTCCCTTTATGATACTAAATGTTGTATGTAGTACAAACTCCATAAATGTTTATTAACTTTGTTTTTCTGATATTCATGTCTCTGCACAAGGGAATAAAATATACTTACTATGCTAAATCAAAATAATCCCCAGGATGTTTTTAAAATTAATATCATTCCATAAAATTGTGAATATGTAATCACTATACATTCCTGCTGGCAAGATTCTACACTAGGATATAACGTTGGTAAGCAACTCATACAGCTCATCCCCCATTAATAAAGAATGACATAAGGAAAATAGAAAACACTATTAAACAAATGTACTGATGAATTGCGCAAAGTACAGATGTGAATAAGTGTTAAATATCAGTATTAATTTGCCATAGTGAATTATTTTAAAAGTGTCATTTTAAAACTACTATGTAATATGTTTGGAAAATTTGAGCTGATAAAATGTTAGGCCATTTGTAAGTGTCTGATAGAAACTTAGTAACTACTTGCTAAGTTAACTGCCAATTTTGCCTTTCATTAAATCTTAAATATCTTCTATACAGTTTTTACTAATGGTATTCACTAGGTTTTTTTATTTGTCCTTACAATACTCTTGTTTTCTGCATACTTTTCAGTTAGTTTGTACAACCTTCAAGAGCAGGAATCATTTTTTTTGTATCACTAAATTCCCTAATGGGATTAAACAGCTCAAAAAATAGTAATCATATAAAATATTTTTAATGATTGCTATTGTGATCTTGATGTCAAAGATCAAATGGAATTATGACTAGGAGATCTAAATGCAATTGAATATGCTATTACTATTGCACTCTTCACAAATACTTAATTTAAAACCAACTGAAGTAGGGGCTGGGGTTGTGGCTCAGCAGTAGAGCGCTCGCCTAGCATGTGCGGGGCCCTGGGTTCGATCCTCAGCACCACATAAAAATAAATAAATAAAATATTGTGTCCAACTAAAAAAAAGACAACCAACTGAAGTTAAAAACTTTATTTTTGATACTAACTTAGAAAGCAATAATACAACATCTGTATGAATGCCATTCTGTTTCTTTAATTCATTCTTAGAGTGGGAGTAATGTTAATAAAGTACTCAAGCTTCATTCTCATGGTTTATGATACCTGGACCTGTCACTAAGATTACTTTCTTCTTATTCCAGTTGGTCATACAGACTTCTACATACTTATTGAAATGCAGTAGATTTATATGCAGTCATATTTCAGTTTCTACACTGTAACAATATTCCATGAAAATTCTTTTTCAATGTAGACATTAAAAATTTATGAACAAAGCAATAATGCAAAGGGGTAAAGTAATAAAGAATGCTCATAAAATGTTTATAGAATGCATGTCATAAAGACACTCACTGGTATGTCCATGTTAAATCCAATTTCACAAAGATTTTTCATAATAATCAGTCAATTGTGTAGCTGCTATTTAGGATGGTTCAGTCATGTGCACATATCTATAAAATGAGAGTCAAACCACTGTTACACTTTTAATATTCATCTTTACTAATTTTATTCTGAATACTCACATAATATGTTCTGGATCAGACACAGATTATCATTCACTTAAAATGCAAATAATGACCATGTTTTTGTCACACTCTGATTCTTACTTTTGGGATGAGGTGATGAAAGCCAGATCAAATATCCTATGTTTACAAACTTTCAGTCATTTTAATAGGCAAAGAATGGAGAAAATGCATTTTTTCCACTTTTATACAACAGTGAGAGGAGCTACCTCATCCTCCCTTCCTGAAAAGAGAAAAAAACCTTTGCTCTATTGAAATGAGGATTGAAAAAAATCTTGGGTTCTTACTCTAACATTTTGGAATATAGCTACATCTTAAGAAAAGACAGTGTAACCTGAAAATTGGAAGAAAATGATGTGGCTTAAAAGGACACATGTAATATTAAGGTAAAGGTAACCTAACATTTGTAGAAATCAAATTGGAACATGAGGAATCCTTTGGAATGGTCAGTAGAAACTTAATTCCACCAAGGATATTTGGTCCTCAATGAAGAGGGAGTGATTAACAACAAATACACAAGAAATAGTTGGAAAATTAGAAAGTAAAACTCCAAATTACTAAATTTCATGTTTCTTGGAGACATATTATATTGAGACTAAGGATTTTTTTTTAACAACTACAATTAACACTGCCAAAGATACCGTTTACACCATATCTCACCTGAGTACAGACCAATCAAGCAATCAGGTAAAGTTAGGAAATGGAGCCAGCATTCTTTTCATTGCCCTGTACATCTTCCCATTTTCCTTTGGATTCAAAGTATGGGGTCTGAGGACAACTGACATCAGAATAATCTAGGTTACTGCTGAAAAAATTGCAGCTACCTATTTGAACCAAAATATTGGACATTGTTATGAGAATCTTCACTTTTAATAAATATCACACGACTCCATAGAAATCCAAATTTTAGAACTATTGATATTCTAGACCCTTTATTTATCCTCAACTCTCAATTATTTACTTTTTTGTTAAATGTCTCTATCTTTTTTTTTGAAAGAGAGAGAATTATTTTTTTAATATTTATTTTTTAGTTTTTGGTGGACACAACATCTTTATTTTATTTTTATGTCTTGCTGAGGATCTAACCCAGCGCCCTGCACATGCAAGGCAAGCACGTTACTGCTTGAGCCACATCTCCAGCCCATGTCTCTAACTTTTTAAAGAGATTGACATATGGGTCTTAGTCTTCCTCTTCTCCCTCAGTGTTGACATTATTCTGCATAGTCTAAGTATTTATGAGAATGCTGTCTTATGTCTCATGCTCTTTACTCATTGATCATATTTAAAATTATCATGTCTTTAACAACTTCAACCAACCACTTTTAAGGCTTTTGTCAATATCTGGAATTATTTAACCTTAGAAGTAATAATCAGATAAAATTTTTTCTCTATATGCTTCTGTTGTTACAACTCTCTCACTGCACTATCACCTTCAACCTCTTTGCAGCTCATTCTGCCTTAATTTTTCATCAGTGATGAATCTAATTGCTATTCTATTGGAATTGTACAAACAACCCACTCATATGTAGTTGAAAGATATAGTTTCTTATATAACCTCATTAGTATATGGCAAGAAAAGAGAGCAAAAGTATTGCTTCTGAAAGAAGTCATGAGTCTGTCTAATATTCCAGGTTATTATTTGGCACAGGGCATGGGATTTTAAAATGATGAAGATATAATGGGCTTCTCAGATAGATCAATACAGGAAATGTGTGTGTGTATGTGTGTGTGTGTGTGTGTGTGTGTGTGTGTGTATTTAAATTAACTAAACAATAATGAAAAACAAAAAAGGGGGAAAATTCCTAGCCTGATAGAAAACAGTCAAAAAAATAGAAAGAAATTCTCAGCAGTACTTGGGCTAGCTAACAATTTAGAGTAGTCATTCAGTGAATTGATAGCTAAAATATGAGATATAAAAAATAGTTAATAGTGAACACTGTAAATATAAGGAAATAACAGACAACTAAAACTGTATCATTATAGAGTTAATAGTATTTAGAGTTAGGCAGTGTCATAATAAATAAGTTTGTAAATAAAATTTCTGACAGACACAAAAGTCTAAAATGATTGCACCAAAAGAAAATAGAGCAAAAAGAGATTATAATAGACAAAATGTTCCACTATAAGGATAAAGACAAGATGTTCCACTATAACATGTAATATGGAAGAAATGGAACAGAATAATAAAACAATTTCCCCTAAAGAAAGGAAAAGCAGGAGTGGTTTAGTGGATTAGAAGCACTGCATTATAGGAAAATTTGATAGAGATTACTCAGAACCATACAAGTGGGCAGATCTATGAATGCCTGCCATAGATGTGAGTCTATTGAAGGAGTCCCAAACCATGTACTACCATGGAGATTAAGATGAAGGCATTTTTGTAATTAGAGAACTAAAACATGTATACTTTCAATCTTATCTGAGGAAGCTATCTTTCAAAAACCAGATTTGTATTTCAAGGTGAATATTGCCAAATTTCTGCTTCTGTTAGACCACAATTTATGAAGAGTGACAGATGAAAGCTTTGGTAACACATTATTCAAGGATATTTTCAGGAATAGTTTGTATTACAGAGTAAGGTTACAAACTCCCTCCCCTAATACCAAATGAGATAAATGAAGCAAGGAAGAAAGAAAGCAATCAAACACAAACCTGGCAAAATTAAAATGTTCAACATTATCAAGCAAATAAGGAAAATTACAAAATCAGAAACAACAAATATAACAAAACAACAAAAGATTCTCTCAAAGGTAGATAATAAAAGAAAGCTTAAAAAAATATGGTAGGGATATGTGAGACCCTGGGTTTGATTCTCACCACCACATATAAATAAATAAAATAAAGGTCAATTGACAACTTAAATTAAAAAAAAAAGTATGGTAGAGGTCTTTTCTCTTCCCCACCCAAAACTTACTAAAGAAAATTTATAAATTATTTTATAATTTTGTGAAAAATCTAATATTCCCCAATTTTGCTAAGAAGGAATTAATCTTAGCTATCCCTCTTCTGAGTTGGATAATAGTAGAAATTGTTGCTGGAATTGATGAAATGAAGGAAGTAACCACAAAGATTGCCTCTTATGTAAGTGAAAAAAGTCCAAGTTTCTCTCAATTAACTGTGGGAATCCCTGAGATTTCACGAAACCATTTAGGATTAGAAAATCCTATCTAAATAAAATAAACTCTAATCCACATAATAGTTAAAATGGAAATGAGTTACAAAATTTTACAATAAAGAAAAATGAATAGGATCATAGAACACCTGTTATAAAACTTTATCTTAGATTATAAAACAAATTAGTTCCAGAGAAACCCAGTGAAATTAGAATCAAGGGAAAGACATTCACACAAAATCAACACAAAGAGAAGGTCTAAATAGAAGTATATGATCATGAGCAAGACCAAACAAAATTCAGACATGAAGAAGAGAAAGAACAAGTGGAGGTAGAGTATGAGGAGGAAGAGCAAGGAGAGGGATGTGAGAGGAAAACAGTAATTACTTAAGTATTCAAATATAGATGTAAATTAGATGGTATATAAATAACATACAGATAACTTGGTTGAAAGAAAACTCGAAGTATAAAAACGTATCTCCACAAACTTAACAAAATGTGAATAAAACAGAGACCCATAAGAAAAAATATGACTATAGAATTAATTGGAAAGCTCAAACTATAATAGCATGGTGTTAGAATAATCTCTTTGTTTTTCAGTTTCAACCACTGATATGATGGGTCCTAAAAGGAAGGCTTTGCCAAACTTGCAAAGGTGTTTGAAAGAGGTTGAAAAACTCTTGATTCCCTCAAGCACTTACAAATTATAAAAGAGTCATGAACAATAAAAAAGCAAATTATGTATAGGCACAAAAATGTCAGGTTAATCTCTTTTCCTCATTGCTACTTTTAATGACATAAAACAATTCAGCACTATTCAACCAATTTCTGAAGGAAAGAAATGATGAGACTCAAATTTTATACCTAGTCAAGATGATTCACATATGAAGAAAACAAATATCTAGAAATAAGAGAGAACTCAGGATAGATCACAACAGTCCTTAGGGGAAAAATAAGATAATTATGAAATCAGGCCAATGAACAATTAAATTAACATGCAGTCTTTAAAAATGGAGAATTTGAAATAAAAAATAAAAATGGAGAATTTGGCCAGGCATGGTGGCACACACACACACACACACACACACACATAATCCCAGCTACTTGGGAGACGGAGAGGGGAGCATCAGAAGTTCCAGGATAGCTTTAGCAACTTAGACCCTGTCTCAAAAAAAAAAAAAAAAAAAAAGGCTGGGGATGTAGGTGTAGTAAAATGCCCATGGATTCAATCCCCAGTACCAGACACAAAATGGAGAATTTGTAGTACAATGATGGTTGGTGAACACTTGCAAAATGTGGTGTAAATGTTATAAACATTGACAATCTATTAAAAATAAAATTAACTAAAATTACCACTCCATCATAGCAGAGTCAACCAATACTGCTTAAAACTAAAACATATAAGAAGAAAAAAGTGAACCTAATTCATAATATTATTGATATTTCATTATTTTAAGTGAAAACTACTTTGAAGTTTATTTTGGTGACAAATAGTTTTCTGATGCTTGGTAGGTTCTTCAATTTAAATTCAGAAGTTTCTTTCTTTTAAATTTAAATGAAATAAAATTTAATTCATTTTATTTTATTCAACCTAGTACCATTTTATGAAAACTCAACCTTGTTTTTCATTTATCCATCCATCTACCCATTCATTTGTATATAAGTAGATTAAAAACCTAAAATGCCCATTCACTCAGTCTTAAAAGCTGACTGTTCATGCAGTCATGCTGACTGTTCAACTTTTAAAACTAAAAGATTTATAGGGTTTTTATCTCTCTCTTTCTCTTTTCTGACATTTTGAATTCTAAATATTCATTATAGTCCTAAATTATAACTTTGTAATTATAAAAATTGTTAAAAGTGAAAATGGAAGAATTTTTGTAAGTTCTCACACAATTATTTGTTAAGAGTAAAGATAATAACTAATCTTGAATATCAGGAGAGAAGATCATTTTGAGAAGCCTCAATGGATACTTAATTTTATCAAAATTAAAACAAGTGTTTAAGCTCATATCCATTAGGGAAAAAATATAAGTAGGAAACAAAAAAGCATATCTCATTGTAAGTATTAAATATGTGATTTATTTGTTATACTATGCAGTTTCTTGTATATGTAAATCATAAGGTATCAAAGAGATGACTACTTAACCTTATCTCTTTCTAAATTTGTTCATATCAGTGGTTTGCAACTTTTACTATGCTTAAGAATTACCTTGACAACTTTTAAAACTAAAAATTATGAAGACACACTAGAGATCCAGTCTTGATTAGTTTTGAACAGGTCTCAAGCTTCTTTGTAGGTGATTTTAATATATATCCAGGCTTTCAAAACCGAAGTCCCACAGATAATAAGACATCTCCCTAATTTTTAGAAAGCAGGTTTTGAGAGCTTCAGAGATCAAAGTTGAATAAGCCCAATATGTTACAAACAACAACCCATACACACAAAAGAGCAACACATAATAATAGAAATCATAGAAATTGAGGTCAAACAACCTGAGTTTAAATCCAAGTTGTATTAATTGCATATTTCTAGGAAAATAAATTTTCTGTGCTTTAGTTTCTCCATCTGTTTAATAACAGTGATGATTATAGTATTTAATCCTGTTGTTGTGTGAAACAAATATATGTAAAAAAGCTTAATCCTTTACTGACACCAAACATGTTTATCATTATTATTGCTAATCACGGGTTTGTAGAAAGTCAATGAGAATTGGCTATAAGATTCTTGGTTGGCATCTGTTTTCTTTCAGAACTCAATATATGTTGTTCCAAGATCTCCTAGCTTTGATGGTCTGGGCTGAGAAATCTGCTGAGATCAGAACTGGTATCTACCTATAGGTAATCTGATACTTTTCTCTTGTGGCTTTTAAAATTCTATCCTTATTCTGTATGCTGGGCATTTTCATTATAATGTGACTTGGTGTGGATCTGTTGTAATTTTGTACATTAGGTGTCCTGTAAGCCTCTTGTATTTGATTTTCCAACTCATTCTTCATGTTTGGGAAATTTTCTGATATTATTTCATTGAAGAGATTGTGCATTCCTTGGATTTGTATCTCTGTGCCTTCCTCTATCTTATTAATTCTTAGATTTGGTATTTTCATGTTGTCTTATAATTCTTGGACATGCTTTCCTCTTATGAAGTTGTAAAAGATAGTTTCTTTCCATCTTCACTATGTGGTCAAATTTATTTTCAAGATTATATATTTTGTCTTCATTGCCTGAGGTTCTGTCTTCCAAGTGATCTAGTCTATTGTTGATTCTTTCTATTAAATTTTTTATTTGGTTTATTGTTTTCTTCATTTCAAGGATTTCTGATTTTTTTCAGACTCTCTATCTCTTTCTTGAAGTAATATTTTGCTACCTGTGTTTTGTTTCGTATCTCTTTGTTGGAGTGATCATTTTTTATTGCCTGTATATTCTCTCTTAATTCATTCTCTGCTTTGTAGATCATTTTCATTACTTACATTCTGAACTCCTTCCCTGACATTTCATCTACTGTGCTGTCAATGCAGTCTATTATTTTATCAGCTTGGTTTATTTTTAGCAATTTCTTCTCGTTTCCTCATGTTGACATGTATCTTCCTCTCTAGCCATATGGATTTGAGGTATTATAGTTTTTAATCTTGTAATATTGTAGTGTCCCTGCAGGTTGCCAATACTTTGCCTTCAGGGACCTGGATGATCGTCTTGTAAGTCCTGGCTTTTGTCACTACATGAAATCTGGTGGGGAAAGCCACCCAACGCGTTGGTAGATGGGGCACAGCTCCTACCTGCATGTGTGCATGGGCAGTCGCTCTCAGTCAATGAGAATTGGAGCCAATTATGTTAAAGAACACATTATGTCTTATCCGGACATGCTTTCCTCCTATTAAGTGGTAAAATAATCCTTAGTCATTCTTTTGAAAATACTACTGAGTTCTCCCTTAAAAGACTAAAAGACAGTAAAACATATTGACAAAAAGCTAAACAGTGCAAAAACATATGTGGGCCTAATGTCTGGCATTGAACCCGAGAATCCACAGTTTCACAGACTAGTTTCTGTAGGTAATAAAACTAAAATAAATATATAATAAATATTCACTAAAAGCTATTTTTTACATAACTATGATAATTATGAAATATGGTGGTTGATTACTTGCCTCATTCCCTATTTTCTTATTTGCAATAGATGTAACAAGCATTTAGATATTCTTACCATTAGAAAAAAGTTCTTGTTCTCCTTAAGGGTCTGAGCTGAGAAATTAGTTGAAATTATAATTGTCTTACCTTTAAATGTGATCTGCATTTGTCTCCTGCAGTTTTTAAAATTCTATCATTATTCTGTATAGTAGGCATTTTAAATATAATGTGTCTTGGAGAGGAACTTTATTAATCTAGCCTATTTGGTGTTCTAAATGCTTCTTTTTTTAAAAAAAATTTTTAGGGGCTGGGGATGTGGCTCAAGCGGTAATGCGCTCGCCTGGCATGCGTGGGGCACTGGGTTCCATCCTCAGCACCACATAAAAATAAAGATGTTGTGTCCACCGAAAAAATTCTCTCTCTCTCTCTCTAAAAAAGTTTTTTAGTTGTTGATGGGCTTTTATTTTTTATTTATTTATATTTGGTGCTAAGATCAAACCCAGTGCCTCACACATGCTAGACAAGTGCTCTACCACTGAGCCACAACCCCAGCCCCCTAAATGCTTTTAATATTTGGATTTCCATCTTGTTCATAAGGGTTGGGAGATTTTATGATATTCTTAGAAACTTAATTACATTAGAATAAAACTTTATAGTGTTTAAATTATCTTTTATATCCTGGTATTGTCCAGAATTTTGTAGTCTGTTCTATTTTTATGTCTTTTCATTAAAAAAAGTTTTTAATTATTTTTATTTGATAACGTATTTTTAATTTTTTAAATAACATTTTGCCCTGTACACACACTATTTGTTTTTTTTGTTCCCCTCATTAACTTTTGGTTTTTCCCACTTATTTATTGTTATGGGGTCAAATTTAAAATTATTTTGTCATGGTTCATAAAATTCCTATTGGTATTCAATTTCACCAATTAACTTTAAAAAGCTAACATTTATAAATTTGAGTTTCCCCACAATTACATATTACATCTTTCTATTTATTTAAACCATTCATTTTTATTTCAATATTAAAGTTATTTTTGTTTTATTTCATGTAGTATTTGTCCATTTCTTAAGTTTGTTATAATTATTTTTATATATTTTTGCTGCTGAAGCAGTAATTAATTGCTCAATAAGAAATTTCATAAGCAATAGTTAAATAATTTATTGAGCAATTTAATAATTTATTGAGCAATTTACTACTCTTTCGTTCTCCATTTCACCCAATGTCAGCCTTATCCCCACCTTTTAGAATGACCCTGTCTCTCCAGAGAGAAAAATGAGGAAAGAGGATGGGAAAACAATTTTGCTTGAATGATACAGAGATCATTGCAGAATTATTAACAATGGCTGCTTTCCAGTGTTAAATTTGCTTTCAGATGGCGATTTTTATGGATTCCTCAGATTACCCACTAGAAATTCCTAGTCCATTTTTCAATATGTGGGCAATGCATATTTTTCTCTAGCTGGATCTCTTAGAACATGAACCCATAGTCCCTGAACTTTTCATGGCTTACCCTACACAGACTTTATGTTGTGCACTCATTGTTTCTTTAGGTAGTTTTCTTGGGAGTGACTCAAAACAGCACCAGCATTGCTCTTCTCCACATTTCCAACATCTGAAAAATACTCAGTCTTCCTGCATCTACCAATAGTGGAATGCTATTGACTCTCAAAGTAGTCCTCCTCTACTTTCCTATATTTTAATGGTTCCCAAGCTCTGGAGAATGTCACATGTTTTGTCTCTTCAAGTCCTTCTTTCACTTGGATTAAAGTGACATGGATTGACCCTCTCCCCTGCCTCAAGGGAGGTGGAAACAAACAACAGCACACCAATAACTATCTTCAAAGAAATATTCTGTACTCACAAACATCATCTTTTAAATACTTTAAAAATATATTCTACAGGGGCTGGGGATGTGGCTCAAGTGCTTGCCTGGCATGCATGGGGCCTGGGTTTGATCCTCAGCACCACATACAAACAAAGATGTTGTATCTGCCGAAAACTGAAAAATAAATATTAAAAAATTCTCTCTCTCTCTCTTTCTCTCTCTCTCTCTTAAAAAAATATATTCTACAATTGCTTGGTTTTTGGCCTTTGGGACCTCAAACAAAACTGAGTCAGAAACCTTCCCATTTTGGTATCTGAGTACATCTAAATTATACCATTATTTTATCCTATCCTGTGTTCATAGGGAAAGAGTTAAGATATGAATTATAATTACTATTGAAACTTAATATTGTTCATTTAATCTTAGTGAATAATTCTGATGTTTCTTGTTTTTTTGTTTTGTTTTGTTTTGTTTTGTTTTTGGTACCAGGGATTGAACCCAGGGGTACTCAACTACCAAGATATCCACATCTGCAGCCCTTTTTATTTTTTATGTTGAGACAGTTTCTCGCTACTTTGCTGAGGGCCTTACTAAATTGCTTAGGCTGGCTTTAAACTTGTGATAGTCCTGCCTCAGCCTTGTGAGTCACTGGGATTACAGGCATGTGCCACCGTGCCTGGCTGATAATGTTTCTGTAGCAACAGAAACTCTCATTTATTTAAAAATGTTAGCATTAATACAATTATTGTGTTATTGCTTACACATCTTAATGATTCAGGTAGATTAAATCATGGTTCAAATAGACTTCTCAATATATTCTACTTGTTGATTGCAAATAGGTACAAATATAAGAAAGAGAATAGGTCTGGAAGTTGGTCTATTTTTATACTCTCATTTTCCAGGACACATGGTTATTTTCTTGTACATCAAGGCATATTACTATGCCTCTGGTCTACTGGAGATGGTTTCCCTTTCTGTTGTCACATTTACTTTGTCTCCTTGGCACTTCTATGAATTTAGTGCTGAGTTTCACACTAATCACACCATCCATCTATTGAATGACAGTCATACTACTGCAATAAAACAGTGTAAACATAATGTAACAATGTCAGGTTACCCTATTTCTGTTGTTCATGTGCATTCAAATTTTATGACACCAATGATAAATATTTAATGTTGAAATTTAGAGGAATAATTTGTCACCTCTGGTAAAAATACAAACTTCTTTGTAAATGAATATTACTTTCTGGTTCAATGAGATTGAAAATTAGATACATTTGAAAGAACTAATTAAATGTCTGAAAATTTAAGACTTCAACACCACATTGGTTTTAAAAATATATAAAATTACTAAAAGGTCATCACAATGTCCCAAGCATTTATGGAATACTTTTATACTTTAACAAACAATTACAAAATGAATACCTTTTCATTCATATACATAAAATAAAATATAAATGTTACCAAATATGCTTAAAGCTCTTCTCCACTAAAAAAAGTAGTATAACAGCAGCACTTTTCATTCATAAGAATTCCAATTTGGAGGGCTGGGTTTGTGGCTCAGTGGCAGAGTGCTTGTGTAGCATATGTGAGGCACTGGGTTTGATTCTTAGTACCACATATCAAATCAAATAAAGGTCCATTGACAATTAAAAAATATTTTTAAAAAAGAATTACAATTTTTCTATCAAAAATGTTGAAATAGCATAAGGTAAAAATTAACAATTTATTTTGTAAAGCAGTAGTTCTTTGAACAGAAAATTTCTAATGCTCCAATTGCCAGATTTTGCTGAGTGTGATAAAATTACTCACTCTACTTAACATTACAAAAATTCCACTTAACATTGCAAAATGCTCTGCTTGCTACTTTTAGTATGACCAGATGATTACAGGATGATAAAATTTCCATTAGCAATCCAATGTAGCAATTGAAGCAAAAGGTCCAGAGGAATTGCATAGAAGATACTTTATCACAGGCATGATCTACTGAAGAAGATACTAAGGTGTGAAAATGTTAATCAGTGAAAATTGTTAACTATTGTATTAACACATAAAAGGATTCTAAGTATATATAATGCAATGCACTGTAGGGAACAGAAGATGAGTGTATAATAGGAAGCCCTGGCAAGCAATATAAAAGCCCTGTTATTTACACAAACAGGTGTCATTAAATGGAAAATATATTCCTTTTTTATTTTCACCACACTTAGAACAAATAATCATGTTATGGATTTTCAAACACAAATGGATATTTTTTTCTAAAATAAGTGGCTCCTAGAAACCATCTGTAGTTAAGAAAGGAAATTTCCCCAAAGTATGATTAACTGTTTGTAAACTTGTCCTCTTAGAAAAGTATCCAGAAGGTTCCAGGCTGTCATTTCATTCCTGGTTTGATTTTTTTTTTCATGGAGATATGTGGTGACACGAATAAACTTTATTTCTTTGAGACCCTGCAAGACCTTGATAGACCCAACCTGATCTTTTCTTAAAATTGGGAGCCATCTTGCCACAAAGCTATGAAAAGATAATTTCAGCTTTACTATAAATTACTGCAAATTCTGAACCTGCTTGGAATGCCTGCCCATGCCTTGAACTCACCCATGCCTGGCTCTCTGACCAGATAGCAGCCCTCTCTGAAACTTTAGTGATGCCTCATAAATATTGGCCTTCCCTGGCCAGACAAAGACCCTCTCTGAGGCTCTAATGGTCCTCATTAATTCTGATGTTGGGGCCAGCAAAAAATGTAAACTACCATCAATGTTATGCTCGTCAGAGTTCTGTTATCTGTAACACCCCCCCCCCCCGCTTGCTTTATGTAACTTTCTGGGCTATAAAGCTGGGTTGCAGGAAAGCTGGAGTTGCTATCTTGTTCCCAACAGTTTGGAAGGGAGAGGCAGCCCGGCCGGTCGAAATAATAAGCTTGCTTTAATTTGATTTTAATTGGAGTCAGTGGTCTTTTCTTGCGTCCTGGTCTAACACCTAACTTAATTCCTCACATAAGAACAATTTTATCATTTTGAAGTAGAAGACACTAAATAAAAACATGCTAGGATAAGTGCTGCAGTCTGGCTGGGCACAAATAACCGAGCCTCCAGAAAGCCTTGTAGATTCAAATGTAAGGGTCAGGCGAAGCATCGGAGAAAGAGACCACCAAGAGACCACTCATGCAATTGGCAGAAGGGGATTTATTGATCCAGCATGCTGGGGCTCCGTGCCCACTCAAGAAAGGAGAGCAGCCCAGAGCCCCAGGCAGGGGTTGAGCAGGGCTTAAGTACACTTTTGGGGGAGAGTGGGGGGGGGCTTTGCATACATCAGAACAAATCATCATGAGGCGCGGGAAAATCAAACAACAACTCTTAGACATGATTAGTACATTCATTGGCGGGAACAGGCTGGGCAGGGGTGATTGGTCACTCCTAAGTGGGGTACACATTTAAACTGATTGGTTTTGGGCCCTGGATGCCTACGTGTCGGGCTACACAGGGTCCTAAGTTATTAAACAACTAAATGGCCAGTAGGGCATTGTCTTAACTGCCTTAGGAATTTCAGGTTCTGTGCGCAGTTCAGAAACTCTACAATACCTAGTCCTTTACTTTTTAACCCAGGCTTTGCAGTTTAGAAGCAGTTTTACAATGCCTGGTCCTTTACATTTTAACTCAGGCTTTGCAGCTTAGAAACTTTACCCTTTCACAAACAGCAACTCTTTATTCCCCAACTCTCACTGGCACTTCACACACCACACCGGACCACACTCCTTCCACCAGCTCCATCCAATCTCTCCAAACCCCCAAGAGAACTCACGGGAACTCCAAAATAGCGGGCGCCTGAGGCAACAAGAGCTGCCCTATTGCCCGACAGTAAAGGTCAAATATACAATTCAAAGCAATTATATATAGCTTAATTCAAATCATCATCTCAATGGTTTGCTGGTGTCACCTTTCAACCATTCCCTCTGGCAAATGCCAGGCATCATTCTGACTGGGCTGTGGCTCTCAACAGAGAAGGGATAATAAGTACCTTTACTTTTAAAGGAACATGAAAGCCTTTGGATAGGAAAAAATAGTTGGAGAGGGAAACTGGAAGACACAGGGACATGAAATTGGAGAAGCTCACTTGACCCACCAAACCAAGTGGAGCTGAGCAGTAGATTTAGGCAAATGAGAGATTAAAGAAGGATGTAGCAACAGTAAGTTTATTTAGATGTAGATTGCTTAGAACCCACTTATGACCAAGAATTCCTGACTTCCCTATCACTGAAATAGCTCCTTATAAGTAGTTATATCTTGACATGAAGATCTAACCTCAAATGCTTCTAAACAAAAATACTTCATAGTCCTAAAACCGTGTTGAAGTAGATGTCTCCATAGTGTTTTATGCTTTATGGCCTTTAGGGAATTAGAGTCCACTTTGGCCTCAGTTCATTTAATAAGAGGACTTAAGCATCTTTATTTCAAAAGAAACCCACAATTATCCTCAGGAGACAAAATAATAATTTCCCCTTCTGGTGTGAACTTTGGAACATGAGCCCAAACTAAAGGAGACTGAGCACAAGAATAAAACAATAAATTTATTAAAGAGCAGATAACCAGATACCAATCCCAGAAGTTCTTATTTAGGCCATCCTGGGAGGTAAAGTGGTATATATTTGGGGAAATTTTTTACTAATTCTCATATAAGTATCAACTAAGTAAAACAGACGTATGTAAATAACAGGAGCTATTCTGTTTCCATGAAAGTATATCATAGTTTTAATTCGTAAATGTGGACTCCAGTAAATATACAGAAGTCATATATTAAAAAGTTCACTCATTCATATATTGTAAATAACCATCAGTTATTTTTCTAAAGGTTGTATGTGGTTGTATTCTAGAATGAGTAAGAAATTTAGCTGAAGTTGGCCACAGATCAGATCTTAGGATTTTTACTTTATGTCTTTGGAACTACATTTTATTTTTGATCAAACTGAAATATTCACACAGAACCAATTTTAATGTCATGTAATTTGATAATGCTTTTAAATGTCCAGTGAACAAAAATGCTGAACTACCTCATCATTTTATTTTGTAATGCAATTATGCAATTCATAGTGTCTCATACTGGCATCTTGCCAATACACTTGGGCTCTAATTAGCACACTGTTAAACTTATTTTAAGGGCTTGTATATTGAAGTTGATATTATACAATGTAACTTCAACCATTCTGGCTATGAACAAATTTTACCTAACATATACTACATGGCCTGTATAAAATAAAACATTTGATAAGAGAGATAGTGAGTGAGCGGCTTACTGAGATTTGTTGCAATATAAAAATTAAATTAGTTATTTGGTCTCCATTTCTAGATAGGAAACTATAAATTTAGTTTTTGTTAATATGATAATTCTAAAAAAAGGGAATCAATTTTGTAAGAAGAGTGAGATTTAAAGTGCAAAGGGATGCTATCAAAGGCTCCAGTAAAGATGATAGTCATTTTAATTTGATATCTGTTAATTGTAAATGACTTACATTTCAAATATGCATTTCAAATATCAGCCATTTTAACAGTTAACTTTGTCTGCAATATTATTCTGTTTCTCCTTCCATTTCTAGATATTCTCAACAACAGTAAGTTATAGTGATATCACCTTCTAATTTTTCCTGTCTGAATACCTGGAATATCCTAAGGCTTAGTAAATTACAGAAAATGTCAAATTTTAATCCAATACCTTTTCATCATAAATACTGTTGGTACAATACCCTGCCAAATAATGTCAACATATTTGACATTTGTTTTCCTTATAGTATTTCTAAATGAGGGGTATCAAGATGTGTGAATTTGTTCTTTAAACTTTTGGATAATTTTTACTGAGATAAAATTCACACAACATAAAACTCATCATTTTAACCATTTTAAAGTGTAAAATTCAATAGTTTTTAGTACAATCAAAATGTTGTGTAATCATCATCACCATTCAATTCAAGAATATCTTCAACACTCTTCCCAAAACTGTCTTCTTACCCCTTGCTTTGTATCATATAAAATGTAATGCATTCTTTGGGATGATTTTAAAAGAAATAATATTTTAAATAACTTTATGTAAGCCTGGAGTTGAGGCTCAGGGGTAGAGTGCTCACCTAGCATACATGAGGCACTGGGTTAGATCCTCAGCATCACATAAAAATAAAAAATAAATATATTGTGTCCAAGAGTGAGTGGAATTGAGCTAGATCGATAGGTTTCCTATGTATTATTACATTCAGATTTTGAAAAATAAGACAAAGTTTGTGCTATAAAATTATTATTTAATGTTTTCATACTGTGGCAAATTTAATAGAACAGATGTGTTATAAATTTGCAGACCACCATAAAATTATCTTAATTCAAGAATTTTAGAAGGAGTTAATTCTAATCATTCAATTTTCTACCTGATTTACTAAAATTTTGACTATTTTAAGTAAATTAAATATGTAAATAGGTACATTACATAGGTAAATTTCAGAGGAAAACAATATATTGGATCTTTAAAATTCATTATTAAACCATTTTGACAGGTAGTTTCATTTTAAAAATTATTCTTTATGCAGTTAATTTTTTTCACCTGATAGAAGAAATAGGTTTGAGGAACCAAGGAAAATCTTGCTTTTATATATAGTACTTTTGCTACCTGTTATGATTTAGATGAGTTGTCCCCCAAATGCCCATGGGTGGGGCAATGTAAGAAAACTTAGATGTGAAACCACTGGGTCATGAGAGACTTAATCTAATCAGTCCATTAATCCTCTGATAAGGCTTAACTGGGTGGTAACCATAGGCAGGTAGGATATGGCTAGAGAAGGTGGGTCACTGGGAGCATGCCTTTGGGGTATACATTTTATTCATAGTGAGGGAAGTCTCTCTCTGCTCCCTGATGGCCATGTTCTGAACCACTTTCTTCTACCATAGTTTTCTACCATAATGTTCTGCCACATAGTGGGCACACAGCAATGGAGTCAGCTGTCTATGGACTGAGACCTCTCAGAAATCGTGAGACCCAAATAAACTTTTCCTCACATGACTGGAGATGAAATGGGACAAGAGAACTTAAATAAGGATGGAGGTGACATATTCTGGAAGAGGCAATGGAGTTTAAAGAGGAAGTTGACCTCACCTCCCAACATAAAGTTTTTGAAATATGGGAGACAAAATGGTCACCTCATAAGAAGATGGCACATTCTTTATAAGAAAGCATGGAGGATAGGAATGGAAGGGGATTTCCATAAAAATTTGAAAAACAAATTGGCTTACATGCATATTTTTTAAAAATTCAATATCTGTGTTTACCCATAGACACTGTATATAAAGATAGGTATGTACACATAGGTGAAGATAACCAAAATAGTAAAATATTGGCAGCAAAAACTTTTGAAAGTTAGCATTATGGTGAAAATTTTCCCTCTGTTTTAAACCATCCAGGTGGTTTAAAATAAGTATCTATTTTTTATAACCAGAAAAACAATGCAGAAAAACAATGTAAGATTATTAATATCCATAGTGATATTATGAACAAAGCTTTATTCTAACTAAATGAATTTGGATGTCGATTACATAAGGAAATGTGATAAATATAATCCAAATAGAACAAGTTAATATGTGCATGTAAATTCTCAGGGAATGTATTACGTTAATACTTAGATTTGCAAAATAACTCAAAATGTTTGCATCTTTTCTTTAACCTAGTTTTACCCTTTTAAATACTTCCAGTTTCCAAAGTTCTTGATGATTTAAATATGCTAAACCATCTTTCAGATAATAAAGATGACCAGCCCATTTCAGGTGCTTTATAAAAACATTTTCATTCTTTATGATCATCAGGATAGAGATATAGATGCTCTGTAATTAATGGAAATAACTCATTAAACTCAAACTAGATGTTGTAATTAAGTGACTCCAAAGTACTGAGTGCTAATGAACATAAATTATTACAGAATTAACCCAGAAATTGAAAACTTGTTATTCCTGACCTTAGCTATCATAACATCTGGATGATAGAATTTTTCTATTCCATCATAAATTTCCTACTCTCCTTTCCATGCATAACTTCTATAATTTTTTTAGTGTCAACTAGATTAACTCATCCTAGATTTACTTTTCCTTAAAATATTTTTAAGGGAACCACAATGCATCAGAATTTTAATTCATATTTTATAATATATGACTTTCTCAGAATAATGTAATTAAACTAATGGATCACAAAAGCAGGGAGTTATCCCAACAGATAAAAGCAGTCAATTATTTTCTATGATCTTCTCCTCCTTTAACAACCAAATTCTGAATTCTAATAATTCATCTTGTATCCATGATTCAATACATGTCTCAAATACACTCTAACTACCACCAGTTCATTGAATTTTACAACAATTATTCTATTAACTCATATATATTAAGACACAGAAGTCTATACTAGCCAGATTTCTTATCATCATAATTATTTGAAGGAAGCAATTTACTAAGGTTTTAGTGATTTCATTACCCTCCTCAAATTAATTAATGGTTGCTTCCTTGCCATTTGTTTGTTCTTAATTTGGGGAAAGATTCCATAATAGTCCTCATACTTTTTTGAATTCTATTATATTCTTCATATTATTCTTTGCTGAATAAAGAATCATTCAACTTTCAAACATTTCAGGAGGTATTGTTGCTGTCATGATGAAAAATTTCTTTCTTATTCTATTCATATTGTTCCTTCATAATATGCCTTCAATTCCTTTGTTGCCCCTTTCTCCTAATATGAGAGTCCTCTCTTTTGTCAGTTCTGAAAAATATTAAGCAGTGATTGGAAGATTTTTGTAATTGAGCAGAGTGATGGTGTGTTTATTAAAATGCTTCACTGAATGCTTCTGCTATCCAATGCCTTGCTGTAGTTGTTTAATCAGTGGGCTAAGAATCTTCTTTTTTTGTCTTCTAGTTAATACACAATCTTAGAAGAGCACTATAACCCAGTTGATATGATATTAGCCTGTGGGACCTGAACAGAGGGCTCAGACATGCAAGACTTTCACCTACAAAACTATGAAATAAATGGATGCCATTTAAAGCCATTTAGTTTGCCCTCAATTGGTATGGAAGCAAAAGAAAGTCAACAAGTATGTGTGAGTATTTTACATGATTTAAAGTTTTTTTTAACAGAACAAATACTAATTCTACATTTATTTAAAACATGATAGGATTAACTAAAACTTCTAATTGATCCCCTGTATTTAAATAATAATTACATTTATCATGTACAATGTTTTATTCACAGACATCACTGTCTGATATCACAAAATCAAAGTATTATGTTGGTTTTAGCAATGATTCCAGAAGGCAGATGGAGAAAGAAAATAAGAAATACTACTTTAACAAAAGCTATGGATGGTCTGCCCTTGTGCAGATATCATGTACTTGTGCTGTGTCCCCATCCTGTGGGTGAGCATGGTGGAGCGTCTGTAATATTTTTTAGCGAACTACCATTGGGCTACTGGAGCTTAAAATCAGAAGAGCGTGAAAATTAATGGTCCCTGAGGCAGGCCCATAATCAATATCTGTCTGGTGTGGGAGTTTCAAATCCCAGCTTTTTTGCTTCAAACTGAAAACAAAAACAAAACAAACAAACACTGTTTCAGTTCCGGAGAACCATAAGATCAGGCTGAAGCTAGGACTTTGACTTAAATCTCACACTTTTTGGGGGTGATTGAGTCTGCTTTGTTGCTATGGTTGAATGTGGCCTCTCTAAAATTCAAGTGTTGTCAAAGTAGTGTTATTAGGAACTTGGGCCTTTATGATGTAATTAGGCTACAAGGACTCCTCCTTTTTGAATGGGATGAGGCACCTCATAAATATACTTGACAGGGTGCATTTGTTCTTTTTTTTTTTTCCTTCCAACTTCTTCCATGTGAGGACCCAGTGTTCCCCTCCTCCAGAGAGGAGTATGTAGCATTCAGGATGCCATGTTGGAGGCATAGAGGAGCCCTTATTAGATGACAATACAATCTCAAATTTCTCAGCCTCCAGAATTGTGAAAAATAAAATTTTGTTCTTTTAATATTATCCAGTCTCAGGTATTTTGCAGAAGCAGCATAAATAGACTAAGACATTCTCCTACCCCCTCATTTATTTATTTTTTTCTGGGAGCATTTCTTTAATATAGCACATTTCCATGAGTCTTTATATAAAGGTTGATTTTACGGACAATTCCACCCAAGCCAAATGCAAAGTGAACAAAAAAGATGAATTAGCAATTCATTAATTTACAAAAAGTTAAGGAACTAATGAAAGTAAATGTGAAAATGTAATTTTATTCTATTCAGAGAATCAAATGGGAATAAACATAATATTCTTTAAAAAAGATTTTCTTGAAGATTATCACATTTGATTTCAGATGCTCCTGGGAAAAGAATAATTGACAAACAAAAGAATAATTGACAAGGGCTGGAATTGTGGCTCAGTGGTAGAGCACAGGCGGGAGCTGGGTTCGATTCTCAGCACCACATAAAAATAAAGGCATTGTGTTGTGTCCATCTACAAAAAGATTCTCTCTCTCTCTCTTTTAAAAAAAAGAATTGACAAACTAATATACTTACATTCTTCTGTAAAGCACATGATACAGAAATTGTACAAGTTATATAATATAGACAGGGACAACTCATGTATCAGAATCATTAGTATTAGGATATGTTAAAACAGAAAATGGAATTGCAGTTGGAAATATTAATTATGGTTTAATAAAAATATTTCCCAGAAAATATATGGTACTTTATTTAGGAACATTCCTTATGCCAATCCAGGCAAGAGGGATGATTTGATGCAGATATTGATGAAAATGATGGGAATAGACAGTACTACTCACGTCAGGCCCTGTACTAAACACTTAACATTCATTTATTTTTATTTCATAAATTGTCTCAACAATTCTTAGAGATTTTATATTATTATCTTTCTCAACCTTTGTTTATGATACTGAGTCTTGAAAAACTCAGTCATATAATTAGAAAAAGAAAAAAAAATCACACAATTAGAAAATAGGACTAGGTACATTCAAGTTCACCCTGTCTGAAATAATGCTAATAGTGCATGGGAGTGGTTAGTCTGTAGTTCTATCTTACTAAACATGTGCTCAAATCTAGAACTATGGATAAAGCTATATCAACAATGATGAATTTAACTGATTAAGTCCTAAGTTTTGAATTCTTTAAGTATTTCAATAAAATTGACACAGGTATATTAAAATAGGTAAGAAATCAGAGTCTAGAGATTAGTATATTATTATATTAATATTTTTATATTACCTTACTATAGTATAGTTATACTCTTCTTATTCTATAATTATATTGCATAATTATATTATGTTTTATATACTATATCTACATTTTTATAGATGTTTCACATCTGGTAAAATGGGACCAAATGGATTAAGCACTTTAAAAACTTTTTCATTAAAATCGTAATTATGTTATTAAACAAAATACAGTTTAATAATCTCTAAGTGTTCCATAATGTGTAATTTACATTTCATATTAGAAAATAGTTTTTAAAAGCCTTGGTGCTAGAAGCTATAAATATTTTCCTGGGTTCTCAGAAAGAAAAACATTTGATTTCAGATGCTGCCCAGAGTAAATATTAGCTAACATAATTAAAATTATCTTGATAAAATGTATTTATGGAGAATATGATAAATTCTTATCGAGCTGGAATGTTTATAGTTTCAAACAGTTAAAAATATTGGGTCTGCGGTAGTGGCTCAGTGGTAGAGCCCTTGACTCACTTGTGTGAGGCACTCGGTTTTATTCACAGCACCACAAATAAATAAATGAATCAAATAAAGGTCTATCAACAATTTAAAAATATTTTAAAAAATTATACTTTGAACGCTAAAGAGCATTATAAAATGTGACATTAAAACAGAAATCCTCATGTCACCACACACACACACACACAAAAAAAAAAAAAAAAAACAGAAATCCTGGCCAATTTTTATGTCATGCTTCAAATATAAATTCTATGTGCAAAATACTGATTTTTAAGTGAAAATTTTAAACAATAATTATAATGGATACAAAAACATAAATCAAATGCACTATTTTTATCCTTTCCCAGACACACCCAACTTAGTTGTAAATTTTTAAAGCCCCACTCCAATTTTTTAATTTTTTTAAACTTACAGAAGAATCGAAAAATTAGAATAAACAAACATCCTGCACAAGTTTAGCAATTAACATTGAGCCATACCTGTTTTCTCTTTTCCTCTTCATCATCATTTCTTTTGTTTGCAATTTATTTTCTTAAAGTATATTCATGTATGCACACACAAACACATACAAATTCATATGTAAATATTTGCTATCTTTCAAAACAAAAATTCTATCGTATAATAACAATGCCATCATCACAGCTAAGAATTTCACAATGAAACAGCAACATTATCTAATTTATAGCCCAACCCTAAAGTCTCAATGTTGTCAGAGTCAAAACTGGGATTGTTCATTGAACTTGTTCTCCTTTTAACCAGTACAGCCTTCCAGCTTTGTCTGATCCTTCATGGCACTGAATTTTTTTAAAGAGTCGAAGCCCAGCTAACTGATTTCTCTGATTGTCCTCTCATGGATGGATATAGTTTAAACATTTCTGACTAGAAAAAAAATCATATATGTCTAAGTATAGTTCTCATTTTGTCCCATCAGGAGGCATAGCAGGTCAGAGTGGCATGTTATTAATGGTGATGATTTTGGTCATTTGGTATTGTGGGGTCCACCAGGTAACTTCCTGTTAAAGCTGCTTTTCCTCCTAGGTAACCAATAAGTATCTCAAAGTAACTTTGAGTTTGTATGAGCCTCTCCCAATAATACTGCAGATTAAATGTTTGTTTTCTGTGTGGGCTATGTAAAGCCTATTGGAAGGGCTCCTTCGAGCATTTAGGCCAGTGGATCTCAGGGCTGAGAACTACTGAACCAGGTCCCGGAACCAAAAGGTGGAGTGCAAGTCAGCAGCATAAGATGAAAAGGAAACCAAATGTCTTTTGCAGCCCTATGAGGAAATGAAGGTGATGTTTTATGCATTATTATAAATTTCCAGAATCAGTAGATCTTCATTTAAATTAATCAGTAAGAATCTAGTATCATTCTTTTATGCAAACTTTGGTCTGTGCATGCTGTCCTCTGAAACCACAGGAAATCAACACTTCTACATTTTTCCAAAGGATGCCCCAAAATATATCAGTCTTTTAGAACCACAAGAAACTAAGAATTATGCTACAGTTGATCTGTTTCTATTCAAATCAATTATCCTTATGTTAATAGTTTTAGTATGATGCATCCTTTTTTAATAACTTCATTTCCAAAATTATATTAATCTTTTGTTGATTCACATTTCATAGGATTTGAGTTAGTCCATCCAAACAAATCATTTGGCTAACTTCTGCTAGAAATTTAATGACAAGAATCTGTTGACTTCTAGTATAAATCAGTGCACAATAAATATCATAGTTCTATCATCATGATGATCCTAAAAATATATTTTATAATGCTTGTGCTTTTACACAATGAATGCTCTCAACCTCCTTTTAAATTCAGAACACTAGGATTAAAAACTTCCAAGTCTTAGCCTTTTTATTCTTGTTTTCTTATGCAAATAATGTAAGAAAAATTAAAGCATAATTCAAATGTATTTCAGATCACATCAATTACCAATGAGTTTTGAGTGAAATTCAAGAGCTCTCTAAATCAGTAAATCATTTTACATTGCTATTAAGAAATTCTGATTTATTTGCTTCATTCGTTTCTAAAGAATTTATCAATTCTAGTGAATTGTTCTAATGTGTATATAAATCTTAAATAAATATGGTAATAGAGATATCAATATTTTCTTTGAAGGAAATGTATCATAAAATTAATAAGTAATCTGTGGGTGAACATTGAGACTACATGAACATCCCTTTCCTCATTAATCTCTCACCTGAAGGCTATAAATACTTTTGTTGTTGCAACATATAAGAATATCTCAACCCTTGTGAGGTTGTCATGATTCATTTCATTAGCTGGTAATAAAGTACCAGAGATTTTTGAAGGTTGTATTTGTTTGTAATGAGTTAAATCTGGCTCAAATTTTTGGAGAATGATGCAACTCTCCAGAAATTTGTATTGTATATTAATACAATAATCCCCCTTTATCCCTGCAGATTCTGTAGCCCGAAAATATTTAAATAAGTCCTAAGATAACTTTTAATATAATATAGTACTATAATTGTTCTATATTATTTTATCTGTCTGTCTATCTATGTATCTATGTATCTATCTATCTATCTATCTATCTATCTATCTATCTATCTATCTATTTATTGTGAGCCACGATCTCCTTATGTTGTCTGGGCTGATCTCAAACTCCTAGGTTCAAGTGATCCTTGCACCTCAGCCTCCAGAGTAACCTGGACAAAAGGCATGCATGTACTACCACACCTGGCTTGTTTACTTTTTTTATTAGTTATTGTTGTTAATCTTACTAAGCCTAATTTCTAAATTAAACTTTATTGTATGTTTGTATGTAGGAAAAAACAGTACATGTAGGGCTCAATTCTATCTGAGATTTCAGGTATCCACTGGAGATCCCAGAATGTATCCTCCATAGAGACATGTTGGGGACTACTTTATCCTTATGATGCTTCTTGGGAGTTAATACTATTTCCTGCTACAAAAAAAAAAAAAGATGCTTCCGAATATCACAAATCTAATTATGGGTTATGTCTGAAACTACAGTGGCACCTATTGATCTATAAGAAGGCTACAGGCATCTAAAAGATTTTTAAATGTTATGTTGAATGATATGAAATGGATAACTACAAAAATGGAAATTTATTTGATAAAGCCCAATATATTTGTCTTCCCAATTTTAATGCACACATTTACTGATACACATGTACCTGCCCCCCCATCATTTCCCCCACTGCCAGCTCAAGCCTAAGCATATAATACTCTCAATTCTATTTCACAGTTCCCCCTACTGCTAGATTGTAGGAAAGAAGTCAATGGTTGCTATAAAATATGAAAGCATACAAAAATATCCAAATGGAGGGTGGGGGCCAAAAAAAACCCCATAACCTAAAGTTAATCAATCAAGTAGGGTTTTTTTTTTTTTTTGTACTAGGAATTGAACCTAGGGGTATTTAATCACTAAGCCACATCCCCAGTCCTTTTTATCTTTTTTTTTTTTTTTAATTTTGAGATAGGGTCTCACTAAATAGCTTAGGGCCTCACTAAGTTGCTGAGGTTGGTTTTGAACTTGTGATCTTGCCTCAACCTCCCAAGTCACTAGGTCAATCAAGAATTTTTAAGTACACAATAGAGTATAACCAATGAAATACTAATAATATGTTTAGAAACCACAATTCTGAAATTAAATTACATGACCATATGTAAGGCATTACAGAAAATATATAAAGACTCCCTGTTAATCACATCATTCATTACCAGAGGAATAATAACACTCTAATCTCAAGTCTCTAACTAAACCTTTCTCCATCATTAAGTGAAGTTAGGACAGTTTTATTTTTGCCTTCCAAAATTATATTAGGGATAGAATTTTGAAGTTTTAAATTAAATTTCTATGATAAATTGCTTTGTAAATAAGGTATTTTATTCATTTTCAATGGTATATGAGGTACATGAAATACTATGACGAGCTATCAAATATATTCTACATACCAAAAATTATGGTGTTATGGTGTATATATATATGATCTTAACAGAGGTTCTGTTCCAATGTGCATTATTGGAAAATAGGTCTTATGTTCAAAAAGCAGTTCTATTGAAACTGACTTTAATACATAGAGACAGGAACAGATCAAGAAAATGAGCAGCACTTTATGATATAGTTTCTAGAAACAAGTCTCCTTAGTCTTCATATGGTTGGTTGTTTACACCTTTCTCCTCAAGATTGCTATATCCAAAGTGACATGTTGGCAAACTGTCTATGCCTATATATGGGTAAGAGTTTTATCATGTAAATTGCTTTGGAGAAATGATCTATAATTTTATCAGGCTGAATAAAGTGAAAAACAGGTGAAGAAGAAAAAAACACTGAGGCAGTCCTTTGAAATTGTTCGTCATTGTGAAACCCACTACTACCATCATCACCAACAAAAACAAATGCTTATTACTATTCATAAAGTTTTAAGGAAAGAGTTAAAAACATTTTGAATGACTATACTTGCTTAAGGGAAGGTTATTACAAAAAAAATCTTTCTTCAGCAAGCTTTCTAATGCAGCTTGTACTATCTACACCTATACAAAAATTTCTTAATTTAATAACTGGTAACAAGTTTATTTGTATGTAACTTTATACACATTTATTTAAACATTTAGTGTTTACCATAACTAGTAGATAATTGATTAAGTCTACTTATAGGACAAGTAAATTTTAGTTCTGAGAGTGTAATGTTTATATTTGTGACAGTATAGCTCATCCATGATGTTTCAGTATGCAAAGAATTTCTCTATCATGTGTGAGATGAGGAAAAGTTGTTTTGTTAGTTGTTATAAATTTGTAGAATTTCAACTTATTGATTTTTAACAAATCAAAAATATGAGTTTCTCTCTAATATGTAATTTTTACTCATCTGTTTTTCAATATCCTTGAATGAAGGGTGCAAGAAGTGCAGCTAGAGATATTCTTCCAGACATTATAATAATACGGACTAAATGTTATCTGCAGACAAAAATGCCACTGTTTTTTTAATAAAAATGAGCATTCCTAAACTCATTGTAAATGAACTAATTTAGTACCCTACTTTGATCCCAATTTACCCAAGTCCAGGCAAGTGTTTATCTTCATTATGGGAGAATAAGATCTGAGAATTCTTCAGGCAATATCAGAGTTTCATGAATACTCACCATGAACAGAACTATATGCTCACTCATTAAAATATTGAATATATGTTATTTCACATTAATTATATGATTTGTTAGATCACCTAATAGTTTAGTAAGATAAGCAGAGACTGCAATTTCAATGAAACATTTGAGAAATCTGAAAATTTCCCTTAAGGCATACTTTTACTATTTTAAATCATTGTCCTTGGTTAAAATCTATTAATACATATTTTCTTTTCAAAAAGATATACCTATGGGAAAATTCTATAATCTGTTGTTAACACAGTTTAAAATATAATTTTAAGGAATAAATTGTGGAAAAAATGAAAAATTTTGATTCCCTAAATATACTAAAGTTTGGGTAAAATAACACACACACACACACATATATATGTATGTATATATATATGTATATACATAAATACTATAAATTCATAAACACTTAGGATCAGAGGTTGAACTCAGTGGTAGATCACTTACCTATCAGTTGTAAGGTTCAAATCCCTGGGTTTGATGCCCAGAAACACACACAAAAATTTATTGATAGGCCCCACCAGGCCTGGGGCACACATCTGTAATTCCTGTGGCTCAGGAGGCTGAGACAGGAGGATCAGAAATTCAAAGCCAGGGCTGGGGATGTGGCTCAAGCGGTAGCATGCTCGCCTGGCATGCATGTAGCCCGGGTTCGATCCTCAGCACCACATACAAACAAAGATGTTGTGTCCGCCGAAAAACTAAAAAGTAAATATTAAAAAAAAAAAGAAATTCAAAGCCCGCCTTAGCAAAAGCAAGGCACTGATCAGCTCAGTTAGACCCTGACTGAAATAAAATACAAATTAGGGCTGGGAATGTGAGTCAGTGGTCAATATTAAATGCATTTAATAATGAAATTACAGACCAGTTTCCAACTCAGAGTCAGAGAGGAAAACAGAGAGAGGAGAGAGACAGATGATTATAAAATTCTACAAAGGAAGACATACATATTAAGTATTCAGAAGGATATTCAGATCATTTCAACAGAATAAAAAGTACTGTGTTAGGCCCCAAAGAATATAACTTCTACATATGGTTGATTTCTCTGGTAATGCAATCAGACTTATAATGACTAATAAAGCTAAGTTGAAAAATTATTAGTAAAACTAAGAACTATGATTTCTAAGGATGTTATTTTGCTTCTGTACATCTTTAATATTAATCCCATATAATTCTCAGCAGAGGCAATAGCCATTAAATATATTATGTGTATCAATATCTGGTACCTGCTGGTAACCAAAAGCTAAAATCCCCACTGTGACGACATGAACCCATATAAACACAGCAAGCTCATATTCATTAAATCATTACTTAGAAATGTGTTTGTACTTGTTTCAGAAAGACAATCACAAAGTAACCAAAACAGACTAGATAATTTTTATGGATTATTTTAATTTTATGTCTTAGAAATTTCAGGATGTTTTAAATGAGCATTAAAAACATATAAAGAAGAGATAGTTATGCATCAAAACACCTGACATTAATCTTTTCTAATGCAGAGTTCTTTTTATTTTTTTATATAAAGATAGTAATATGGACTACATTTAGAACTGACTTTACAAGTCATTCAAAGAGGCTATCAACATTGTGTCATGATGGAATTCTCTCTGATAGAATCCTTGTTCCAAAATGTATTTCCTCCACCATATGGTCAAATCCACTAAAATTCTCACCATGAAATGTGTGTTCTGTTTGGTTAGGGCAAGAATAAATGAAGCATAATTTCTTGTTCACTATAAATTATTAGCATGGAAGCTAAATGCTGACACTTAAGCCAGTGAACAGTTACTAGAGAATAATAGAACTACAATGAAATCATCACAGGCATTTAAGAAGCCAGGAGGTGATGTAGCATCCCTTCCTTCCTTCCTTCCTTCCTTCCTTCCTTCCTTCCTTCCTTCCTTCCTTCCTTCCTTCCTTCTTTCTTTCTTTCTTTCTTCCTCTTTTTCTTTTTTTAGTACTAGTGATTGAGTTTAGGCCACTCGATCACTGACCCACATTCTCAGCCCTATTTTGTATTTTATTTCAGAGTCTAACTGAGTTGATCATCACCTCGCTTTTGCTAAGTCTGGCTTTGAATTCCTGACCCTCCTGTCTCAGCCTCCTGAGCCACAGGGATTACAGGTGTGTGCCACCAGGCCTGGCGGGGCCCATCACTTCTAATTATTGACCATTGACTATTCTTAATCAATACTCCATTATTTTGTCAATGTCAGGAGTCAATAAAATCCATCTAAAATATCTCTTCTCAACGTCAATAATACATTTTTTAAAAATACTTTTATTAGTTGTTGATGGATCTTTATTTTATTTACTTATTTATATGCAGTGCTAAGGATTGAATCCAGTGCCTTGCACATGCTAGGCAAGCACTCTACCACTAAGCCAAAACCCCAGCCCAATAATACATTTAATAGTGAAATTACTGACCAATTTCCATCTATGAAAGTGGTTCACAAATTCTAGGCTATAGATCCCTAAGAAGCAGTTGAGGTTCCACATGTACTTAAGAACAGTGTTACAGTCAGATAAGTAATTTTTCTAACACATGCTTTTGAACATGATCTTGCCAACTGATGTTGGCACCTTCTCTCATGGTTCATAAAATGAAATTTTACTTTAGATTGTTGCTTAATTTGGAGTAATTTTTTGCTATAGGTTTTATCAAACAACACAGAATAAAATGAAAAGACACAAGTTTCAAGTGTCAGGTAATGGGTTAGAGGTTTGAAGTGTCTGTAGAACTTGTAAAACATGAAATCAATCCTTTCAGACTGAATATAGGCTAAAATGGAGCCCATCAGGATTTATCAAGTTTATGCAAGGTGGACATAAAGGTCATTTAGATTAGAAGGAAGGCAGGTAACATTGCCGGAAAAGTTCTGAACTACATTTTGCATTTTAGTAGCAGAGAAATAAACTCAACTTCCTTTCATCAATGCTTTTTTTTTCTGTATACTTTTATAGTAGTAACAGGAAAGCAGCATGTCTTGCAAGACACTGGAAAAGGTCAGATTCCAATATCTACAAACACTTAACGTGCTTACTAAAAAATGCAGTTGAAGATTGATTCTCACAGTTACAGAGGACGTGTTTTTAAGATCATGGAGATAACATTTGCTGCTGGTCTTGGGAAATTGGAAAATAAAACCTTTAAAACATAACCAACTCTGAATCTGAGAGTGGAGAAGAGGATAATAGTGAAGAAGTGAGGAAAGAGGCATCAAGGAGAATATAAAATATCATCAATTTCATGGACAATTCAATAAATTAACTGATAAGGTTTGGAGTTTTACTAACCACTACAAAGTGTTATATTTTGGAGAGTAGTAGAAATAGTGCATTTTATTAACTAATAAAAGAGAAGAAATACTCCATTAATCAAAGCAAATCAACGAGAAAATCCTGGTATATTTGAAGCCATGTACTAGGTAGAAATAGAAACTGACTTTCATTACCAAGGCTTAAATATTTTTTATAAATAAACTTTTAGTATGCTCACAGTAACCTATAGAGATTGATACACGAGTGCATGTGGCCCTGCCTACATGCACATAAAATGCTTTTTAGTACTCTTTCTTGTAAAAGGATTTTAGACATCTAACACTGCCATTAGTCGCCATGTTCTATCAAGAACTCTATCAGAAATCACTCCTTTCTAATTCATCCCCTTCTCTTAAGTCTACCACTACCTCTGTACTTCTGTACCCTGGTATATCATCAATCATTTTTATTTTCCATCGATAGGTGTTACTTATATACAAGTCTTTCTACTTCTGCCCTTTGTCCTTTCATAATCACCTTGCACATAAATATCTCATATTTTCCCTTTTAAGTCCAAGACCAACACACAGTACTTGGAAGCTATGACTGACAACTTGGATTGAAGATAGATGGATGACTGGGTAGGTGGGAAGATACATGGATATATAAAGAGTTTGACATTTTCATTCAAGATACATTTGAACTCCAGGAAAAGACTGCTTTGTAACCATCATCAGAGATCTAAAAAGTGAGATATTTATTCCTAAACTGTCAACAGTTGAGGTCATTAGAAATAGAAAGAGTCTGTAATATTAGGAGTTTATTACAGATTGATTTCTGTGTAAGAAATAGGAAACAAGCAGAATTGGTTAAGAGTAAGAAGTAAAACAACTATGTGGGCCCCATGAGGACTTGGCCAACATAACTGCAACTCTAGATGATACTTTAGAATTTCTGGCATTAGGCTGAAAAGGATGAGCCTCTACACTTTGCCTTAGTCAGCTTGGAGATACAAGGATCTGTTGGAGTATAACCTCAGTCCAGGAGGCTGCATGGCTGGGGCACAACCTCAGACCAAGTGGCTGAAGCAGATATTGTAGTAGCTGCCAGGTAGAGGCAGTCACCTAAATACAGTCCACATAGTTGAGCAGCATGTCTTACCTTGAAAGGGTATTAGGAAATATAATACCACGTCTTCCACATTAATCACAACCCACTTTGATCTTGATTTATAAATCAGAAACAAAATATATTAGAAAGATGATAATTTATCATATTGGGCCATATTATATGCTAACCTCAATCTTTTTGTGTACACTAGGCAGAGCAGATAGAGACCTGTTGGTCCGTATACCATGCAGACAGCTCCACTTAAGTAAGAAAAACCTGGGTGGCTATTCAATGACTTCACATCCTTCCCAAGTCTGTGAAACTCATTGTAAGGCATGGCTTCTTGCTGCCCTAATCAAAATTCCACTGAATGTAAATCATGAAATACCCTCTTTAGTCAAATATCTTCATGTCTAGCTCTTATTCATAGGTCATTGTTCACTGCAAATGTCACCTATCATTCATCTATAACAGTAAGTATTATTTGTATATTTAATGACTAGGGTGATCCAAAATGGCATTTACAACTATGATTTCATTAAGTGAGAGATAACAAAACAAATAGATAATACTTTTATTTTTAAAGTAAGAGCGGGAATAAGTTCTCCAAGATTCTTCAAAATGATATTAATCTTTAAATAAAATCCAAGCATTTAAGTAATGAATTTGAGTCTTCTGAATTTCTGAAACAATTTTATTAAAGCACTTTCTATATTGATTTCTGTTCCATTGGAATAAAGAAAATGTTCAGGTTATAGATAAAGGTCAAACAAAATTAAATACTGAAATTAAATAAAGCTAAGAGTATTAAATTAAGATAGTTAAATATACTGAATTAAAGCAATGAACAGAATGGGAGAAATACAGGTAGTTTTACATTGGATGTAAATTTATAAACAGAACAAAATATTTCCATTACTTCTATCTTTATTTTTAGCCTGAAGGAAGTAAATAAACTTTGATTTCCTATAACACCCTTAATAAGCCTAAAGAACAAAGCTGAATTTCTCTAATGTGAAATTCCCAACATTACAGAAAACAATAGTTATAGAAACCTAGTGACTACAAAATTTATACCATGTTGTGATAGGGAAGGGATACACAGTAGACTCCTGGGGCATCTGTAATATGCAATTTTCTGACTAGAGCAGTGGATAAAAAGAGAATGCACTTTACAATGATTTGTTAAAATATACAAGTATGTTTCATCCTGCTTGCTTTATTTTGTTTCAAAAAAGCTTTTAAAAGGAGACAAAAATAATAATAAAAAACTAAATTAAAAACCAAGATGCCCTAAAATTATGTTTTTGTGATACTTGAAAATTAAAACTGGCATAACTTCCACTAAATATAAATTTAAAATTGATGAGAAATTTCTTTTGATCAATTAAATCGCTATTGAAATACTTCTGAGATTTCCCACTGCCTGATCTAGCAACTATGATGCTAAGATGGTTCATTGTCAATGTGTAACAGGGTAGCGGATTTGAACTAAGAATGGGGTCCCCAAAAAATGAAAATATGGGGCTGGGGATGTGGCTCAAGCGGGAGCGTGCGGCCCGGGTTTGATCCTCAGCATCCTCAGCACCACATACAAAGATGTTGTGTCTGCCAAAAACTAGAAAATGAATATTAAAGAATTCTCTCTCTCTCTCTTAAAAAAAAACGATGAAAAAATCCTAAAGAATGGTTCTTTTTCTTTTCTTTTTTAGAGAGAGAGAGAGAGAGAGAGAAAGAGAGAGAGAATGAGAATTTTTAATATTTATTTATTTTTTAGTTTTCGGCGGAAACAACATCTTTGTTTATATGTGGTGCTGAGGATCGAACCCGGGCCGCACACATGCCAGGCAAGCAGTGCTCTACCATGGAATTATATCCCCAGCCCTTTTTACAGTTTTGTTTTGAGACAGGGTCTCCCTAAATTGCTTAGGCTTCCCTCAAAGTTGTGATCCTCCTGCCTCAGTCTCCCAAATGGCAAGGATTACAGGTGTACATGACCACACTTGGCTTACACATTTTGAAATATGTTTTATCAACACAAAATGTTCAGTATGTTTATAATAAATATTAAGAATTGTTTTGGAAAGATCAATTAGTACCTATCAACGGGTAAGGTATAAATTATAATTTTTATCATTTAAACTCTCTCTTAACTCACATATTAAATTATCTATATAAACAAGTTCCCTTATTTAACTGCTTTGGATTCAGAAATTATGGCCAATGCAGTACCTTAAAACAACAATTTCCAAAAGTAAACAAGTTATGTTTAAGTTTTAAAAAAAAAAGAAAAGACTACCCAGCGTGGTGGCACATGCCTGAAATCCCAGCGGCTCAGGAGGCTAAGGCAGGAGGATCTTGACTTCAAAACCAGCCTCAGCAATGTAGTAAAGTCCTAAGCAGCTCAGCTACTCAGCAGGACCCTGTCTAAAAATTTTTTTTAAAAGTGGGATAAAAATAATAATAATCAAATGTGGGATGTGGCTCAGTGGTTAAATGCCTCTGGGTTCAATTCCTAGTACCAACAACAACAAAGTTCAAGAATTTTGCTAAATCATACCTCACTCTTGATTAGGAAAATGGCTGATTGGCATGGGTTTTGATTTTGCAACAAATCAGGCACCAACAAGGAGCTCTTGTGCCAAACAATTATTAGAGGAAATTTTTCAGTGGTAGCTTTTCTGATAATGACACTGAACTTTTGTGCAATTGTATTAGCAATCACTTGTGTGCAGAAGCACTGTTATGGATGTCATTAGAACTACAGTAGCTATGTTCTCTGGATTCACAATCATCTTTCATCTGGAAAGAGGATGATATTAAAACATTTGGCCCATGCCAATGAATCCTACAACATAAAAGAGAGCTATAGATAAATGGCTTAGGATCCTGAAGAACCCTGGCTATGACAAACCTTAACCTTTTACTTAATAGATCTTGAATGAGTTCAAGTTCTGGAGGGACTACTTGAGACAGCTAAAGGACTGGATGTGGGCACTCAGTGGCTGGTTCCCAACTAGCAAATGAGTATTTCAAGGTTTTATCTACTGGTGAGAATATCCTACTGTGTGCCAGCTAATCACCAGCCCTGATTTAAGTTCAACCTTATCTCCTAGACATTCTTATACTATTTTCACAGTACATTTCTAACTTGCTTTTCATTTAAAACATAATTTATGGTTTAATCTCCATTGAAACATCAAAGTTTTAGTATGTATGTAATGAATTTTATGCCACGTGGCATATCATGTCTTAAAAATAATTTTATACAATTGTTTAGTAAATGGATTAGATAATTGCAACACAATTATGGTTGCCAAAACTGCTTCCCATGGTGTTAAATGTTAATAACACTGAAAGCACTATACATGGAAATTGATTTAACAATTAAATAAATGGATGGCATATAACAGATATAGGTTTCTCACTGTTGGATTGGAATGTTTCATACAGGAAAGAAGGGAATGATAGGCTTATCTACATGGTATTGAATTAGAATTGAAGATGCCAAAATTAACTCATGTTTAATACGGAGGCAGATGTATGCATATAGAAGTATTTATAAGTATGTGAATATGCAAGGATTAGCATTTGCACATATATTTCCTTGTTCTGTCAACTTAGAAAATCTAAATGCACCAGTAACAGTGAACACACCTACGTATCCATTTTCCAACAAATAATACCTTTTTCCAATAAAAGGAATCAGAGCTCCTTAGAGAATGGCTGATGCTAGGACCAGGACAACTTGTAAGATGTACAAGGAGTACCTTATAGTGATAGAAAGTAAGAAGGTATTTTTTAAATAACCTCAAAGAATATTATAAAAAAATACAGAAGACAGACTTGGAAGAGTTTCCAATGGTCAATGCTGAAACAATTTCATCAACAACATAAAGAATAGGATTATAATTTGTCATAAAATAAGTATCAGAACCCACAAGGATATAAATAATTTGAATAAATAAAAGTAAACAGAAGAGAATAGGCAAATCTTTCTTGAAGAACACTTCCAAATAATATACATAGAAAGCACTCTGAACATAGAAATACTGTTTGGTGGCTATCTCTGCCTGTGCTACAATAATCATGTAGCCAAGTTTCTCATATACATGATGAGTTTCTTGAGTGCACTAAACCATTTAGAAAGCTGATGAAGGAAATGCATCTTCAACCAGAAGAATGATATAACTGATGTCATCAGAAATGATGTCTTTTACGAGATGGTTATCAAAATGAACACTAAACAAATTCATGCAATGAAAATCCTCAGTGTACTGACATTGCTTTAAAAAGCAGAAAATGTTCATTTCCAGAGAGAACTTGAGAATACAGTAGCACTTTGCCCAAAGCACAGAGATTCTGTACTTAGACTGAAAGTATTAGAAAAGCAGTACTGGAAAAGAAGTACTGGATTTTGCTGCTAAGGGGAATCTGAGTCCTTTCACATTCAGAAACCCTAAAATCCCACGTCCAAGAACTCAAAGATGTCCATCAGTAGGGAAAGTTGGCCCTTTAGGTGTTCTCACAGCTCAGTGAATACATGGTAGAATCCGGCTTCCAGAAGTAAGTTTTCTGAAAGTTTAGTGACAAAAACTGATAGGTGAAAGTGGTTATGATTAACTTCATAGATCAGGAAATTCTCAATTCTGGGGTTTTCAGGAAAGAGATAGAAGGTCAAATTAAGGATACCATTGCTGAGCTTGAGGACCTCATGATAAAGCAAGGAGACTAGAAATCAGGTACCACCTGAGAATGATGGGAAATTTCAAAAATAAAAACTGAACTTGAGAACAAAATCCTTATTTCATGAAGAGAAATGTGTTGAACACGAAGTCTCCCATATCTTAGAAGAGAAAGGAAAGAAGGAAGAAAGGAAAAAAGGAAGGAAAGAGGGAAGAAGGGAGGGAGGGAGATATTTCAGAAAGACATCAGCAAAAAAAGCATTATAGTTGAAAGAGAAATTATAAAAATAAATAGCATAATGAAATTTAATAGGCAGAAGACATGATAAAAGATATCTATATCTACATCCATATGGAATAAAGTATATGAATAAGAAATATCAATACTATTTGAAGGAAAAAAGAAACAAACTGGTGAAAGTTACCCACTTTGTTCTGTTGCAGATAAATTAAAAGCTCAAAGAAAATATGAAGATGAGTTTTGGCAGCCAAGAGTAGGTGGCTTGCTGGAAATCTTAACATGCAGAAGCTATTCAGTGGGTCAATGATGAAAAAGATTCCCCCAGGTTATTTTCAAGCTCTTATTTCTAAAATGATCAACCTCAATCTGTCCAGCAAAGAAAATAATTAACACAGTGAAGAGATGGCATACAAAATGGGAGAAAATCTTTGCCAGCTACTTTACCTATAGAGGATTAATATCCAGAATAAATAAAGAATTCAAAAACTTAAATACCAAAACAACCCAGTCAATAAATAGACAAATTAAAAGACTCTTTTCAAAAGATTACAAATGGCCAGTAATTATATGAAAAAACTGTTCAGTATCATTATCCATTAGGGAAATGCAACTCAAAACTACATGAAATTCCATCTCACCTCAGTCACAGTGGCTATCATTGAGAATATAAAAGCAGGGAACTGAAATGGAGCAAATTATATTCCATGCATGTATGATTATGTCAAAATGAACCGCACTATTATGTATAACTGTAATGCACTAATAAAAACATTTTTAAAAGAATACAAAAAACAATAAATGCTGCACAAGGCTGGGGGTTGAGAGGAACACTTACGTCTTGCAAAGTCATTGTTCCTAAAGTTGGACCAGTACTTCCTTGAATAGTCCCAATGACCTCTTGGAGAGAGTGTGCAAGAAGCATGAGAATCCCCTACAAAGTTGATATTAAGGTTCCCAAAACTACCCAGGTGAAGAAATGATGGCAAAGGACTTATGTTTTGGTGTGCAATTGCATATTCTTTCTGTTTTGTGTAAATAGAATGTTTTATATGAAGTTACAGTTTTGAAATAGCTATAAGAAATTCTAGACAATGTTTTGTTGATAATGATGTTGAAAATACATCATAACCACCACTTAAAGATATTTATATTTTGGTACATATGCATAACATGAAATTTACTAATATAACCATTTTTAAGCATACAATTCCACAACATTAGTTATATTCACTCTATTCTACAACCATCATTCATCTCCAAAACATTTTTATCTTCTCCAATTTCACAACTTTCAACAATAACTCATCATTATACCTCATCTCAACCCCTGGAAAATACCATTTTACTCCTATGAATTTGACTACTCCAGTACCTCATATAAATAAAACCATACAATGTTTTTCCCATTGTGACTGGTTTATTTTACTTAGCATAAAGTCTTCTATGTTCATCCATGTTGTAGCATGTATCAGAATTTTCTTACTTTTAAGACTTAATGATAGCCCATTATATGTGACTGCATTTTGTCTAAAATACCAATCCAGTCTTATTATCTAGCTACAAATATTAGTTACTCATCTTCTGCTTATTATTTAAAGTATGAGTAATTAAAAACACAATTTCTAAAATTATATTCTCTTCTTAGTTAAATATTGATGATGTGGTTTTAAATTGTATTTTAATTGGAAAATAATAATTGTATATATTTATGGGATGCAAAGATATATATATATATATATATATAATATATATATACATATATATACACACATATACATTCTGGAATTATTAAATCAAAGTATATTAACTAATCTATTACCACACATACTTATTTTGTGGTAAAAAATTTATAATCTCTTTTGGTAATTTTGAAATATACAATGCATTATTATCTATCATAGTCTCATATTGTGCAATAGATCACTAAAGTTTATTCCTTCTTTGTGACTTTGATTATCTTTCCTTTCCCCACCACCCACCTCCCTGAGCAACTGGTAATCATAATTCTACTCTCTACTTCTTGCCTCTATTTTATTAGATATAATTTATTGTGAGATCAATTAAAGAGACACAAGGGGCCACCTGCATAGGACATATAGGAAGTTCACTAATCTTATCAAAATCAATTCATATCTATCGTTCAAGACAGATTGTTTTTTAGGATAATTTCTACAATTGTATGTACACATCTAGCTAGTGGGAATTCCTTTTATCCCACTGAAGTGGAATTTTATCCATTCTCTAATTCTAGAGAATACAGTCTATTTGAGCTCTCTATCCCCAAATGTACTTCAGATCCTTAGAAATTAAATTGATGCACCAAGGAAAAGCAGGGAATAATATTTCAAATATGCAAAAGAAATAAACACAGACAATATGTTTTGGGTACTCAGGAATGGTATTTCCTCATAATTAATGAGCAAAGCTCAGTGGTAGAACACTTGACTAGCTTGCGTGAAGCTCTGGGTTCAATTCCCAACACCAATCTCCCCCCACCCAAAGGCATGAATTCATATATTCCCTCTTTTATATACTCAAATCTCTATATTATGACCTCAAACACAAAAGTAAAAATAGGAAAAGTGAACAAAAAAGTATGAATTGATGGGTAAAATAAAGATGTTAACAAATTAACCTATAAAACAGACCAACTCATGAATGTATAACAAGGTATTTATGCATGGGAGAAATTATATTTTAGTGTTGTGTTTATTGCCAATAACAGTATTATTTCTAATATTGTTTAATTTTGCAAACAGATACAAAATGTACTACTTGCAGGCCTTTCCTTCACCCAGCCCTTGACAACCAGCTTCTCAATCAATAGCCAGAACCCAACATGCCATATACTGAGTTAGCCCTGGCTCTAAGATGTCCTTGCATGTACTGCTCCAAGGTCACCCCACCCCCACCACACACATCTCACACTCTTCATTACCTCTTTCCTGCACCTGTGCCAAAACAAATATTCTTATGGCTTCCCTATGCCAACAACCGGTCTCATCTCAGTTCTAGGAAGATCATTCCAGCCCCCACACACCCTGGGCCATCATTCAAGTTACCACCCAGTCAGCCAAATAAACTCCAGGCCATTGCAGGCCTGCATATCCAGTGCCTTCGCATGTACTCTTCTAACAGTCTGCCAGTCCAGGAGGAAGTAAATGCATCCAAGTTGCTGCTCCTTAAAAAAAAAAAAATGGAAAATGTAAAAAAAGTTATACCCATGTTTATAGCAGCATTATTCACCAGAGCCAAAAGGTGAAAGCAACCTGTACTCATCAACAAAGGAATGGGTAAACAACATTTATAGATACATATAAGAATTATTATTTAGCCTTAAAAAAGAAGGAAATTATTTTTTTTGGGGGGGGGATGCTTTACCATTGAGCTACATCCCCAGCCCTTTTTATTTTTTATTTTTATTTGCTAACTCGCTGAGGCTGACATCAAACTTATGATCCTCTTGCCTCAGCCTCCCTAGTTGCTGGGATTACAGATATGTAACACTGTACATGATGCAAAGGAAATTCTGATACATGATATAACATGGATGAAACTTGAAGACATATTATGTGAACTGGCTAATCACAAAAGGATAAATAGTGTATGATTATACTCCTAGACCATACCTAGTGTAGTCAAAATCATAGGGACAGAAAGGATAAGGATGGTTCCAGGGACTGGAGGGAGAGAAAACAGAGAATTATTGTTTAATGGGTACAAAATTTCAGTTGAGGAAGATGTGAATTCTGGAGATGGATGGTGGTGATGGTTGCACAACAATGTGAATGCAGTGGAAGCCACTGAACTTAAGCATTGTTAAAATGGTAAATTTTATATTTTTTATACTTTTCCAGGATAAAAAAATGAAGTTTAAAAGAAATTATGAACATTAAAAATGTATTGATAAGAAATACATGAATTAATGGGCTGGGGCTGGGGCTCAGTGGTAGTGCACTTGCCTGGCATGTGTGAGGCACTGGGTTCAATTCTCAGCACCACATATAAATAAATAAACGTCTATCAACAACTAAAAAAAATTTAAAAAGAAATACATAATTTGAAAAAGCACATCCATAACTATTTTGGTAAAAATTTTACTCTAGTATATCAATTTGAAGTATTTTGTAAGCATTGTTAATTTGAATATTATACAGCTATGAAAGTTAATGAACTTTAGGTAACAGAACTACTGTATCATGAACTTAGCTACATAATATATAAGTTGTTAAGATAACGTTTTATAGGTATAGATACTTATATAAGCCCATTATACTAAGACATATATACTATAATTGTATATTAAGATATACATTAAAAGTAGTAGTTATGTATTAAGACTAATATTCTATAATATATTTTAAGTCTAATATAGTTTATATTAAGACATATAGTGTATATATATATATATATATATATATATATATATATACTAAATATGTTATTAAGTAAAAATCAACTACAGAGTTTCTCATGGCAATTGTAAAACAGACTTTTTCAATAAAATCATACATGCTTACTTTAGGCAAGCCCTCTACCACTGAGCTACAACCCAACCAGCTTTTTAAATTTTTAATTTAATTATATCTTTATGTAGGTACATATCCTTAAAATAAATGTTTGACTTTGTGCATTTTTTGTTTTATAAAATGTTATCTTAACAACATATTTATTATGTTGCTAAGTTCATGATACAGTAGTTCTGTTACCTGAAGTTCATTAACTTTCATAGCTGTATAATATTCAAATGTACATAAATATAAATTATTAATCCCTTTTGTCAAAGGATGTTTGTATGCTTCCAGATTTGCTGTTCTGAAAATTGGTACTAAGAAGAAAAATGAACATTCCTCATTGTACACATGTATACTATTTTTAGATATACTTAGATGTGTAATTACTGGAGTGTAGGATATACAAATATTATTATAATTCTGCTCAGCAAGGTTGTATCCATTGATAATATGATGAGTATACACCAACATTTAGCATTATCAGGGTTAGTTTTTGCTTTTCCTAGGGCAGAAAAATAATATGCTACTGTAGTCTTAGTTTTCTTTTCCAAGAACAAAAAAGGGATTAATTATATTTTCATATGGTTATTTTATGTCAGTGTTCCTTCTATGTTAAATATCTGATTGTTTTGATAACTTTTCTATAGAATACATTTATAGTTTTTCTTATTCTAATTAGTTAGTTATTTTATTTTTAACACATTATAATGACTGGTTTAAGAAATTCTTCCCTGTTGTTTAATCTATCAATAACTTTTTTGTGTGTTTAGTGTGATGCACATATGTTGAGGTTTTGGTGGTAGCAGAGTTTAATGTGACAGTCATTTCTGTAAGAGACATCTTCCTTCAGACAAAGACACTCCTTTGGACAGACAGTGGGTCAGACATTGCCTATCAGGAGCAAACACCCACAAATGAGAGAGAGATGGATGAAGAAGCCCAGCAATGGAGATATGGGTGGGTTCAAAAGACATTTGCAAGAGGTGATGATCCTAATGTAAGCCTGATTGTGAAGAATAAATTAATTATTATAATGCTTCTTTAATTTTTAAACAATTATTTGTAGATGGACACAATACAATACCTTTATTGTATTTATTTTTATGTGTTGCTGAGGATCGAACCCAGGACCTCACATGTGTGAGGTGAGTGCTCTATCACTAAGTTACAACCCCAACCCTATAATGCTTCTTTAAGTGGCAAAGAATAATTTAAAAATTGCATTTGATAGGTGAATTCTTATATAGGGTATGAGCGATTAAAGGACTGAGGCAGATGCTTTAAATCAAAGACAAATACTAGTATAGGCTTTCTCAAAAAGAGGCAAAACATCTTACTAGATATTTTTTTTCTTTTGCTCCTTCCTGCTGTTCCTTTGCTGCAACCTTTGCTTAAATAAACTAGTTTTCAATGCCCTCATTCTCAGATGTTCATTACAAGAAAAATTCTATATCTTTATGTAGCAGGGGTTCTCAGCTTGAGAATTTTCTAAGCTATGTGCACTGTGGGTGTCTGGCTTGCCTAATATTGAGACTATTTACAAGAGAAATAAGAAGATTCTGAGAATAAACTTATCCAAGATGAATGAAAGTCTAGCCACAAAAATAAGTTTCAAGAATGACTCTTATTTGCAAAGGATCAAAGATGTGGATAGAGCTAAGTACTATTAAGCCCCAGCCTTCTGATGCCTGGGCAATACCCTGAAGGAACATTAAAGAGGGAGTGAAAAGTAAAAAACACCTCACTAAAATTCCTGAAAAACTTCAGCATATTAGGCAGCCTTGCTTTGCAGCCACTATAACAGGGTGAGCCAGGCCTCTATTTTAGGTAATATTTACAGTAAAGGTTGCCTCTACAAAGTAAAGGAAATGGAAACAAACATCAAGCATCTTACTATGTGGTGGAACAGAAAGATCAAGTCACATTCAGATTGCAGGAGGACAAAATGACAGAAGTGTAATGAGTCATCAGTGCTTTCTATAAGAAAATGGCTGATGCTAGGAGATAGCTCAAAGAACAAGTGTGATGCCCCAGAACGTGTAATTAGAAAGGATTTTTAAGTCAGTCAGAGATTTACATTCTTCAATTATAAGAGAAAGAGAGGAAGTATACAAGCTGTTTTTTGTGGTGTTTATGATCTAATTTTTACACATAAACCCTTGTGACCTGGAAGTGAGAATTAGTGGAATCATGATCTGAGAATAAGTGGAAGGTCATAAAAAGGGATGGGGAGTAAGTCAGATTTAGGGAAAATCTTGAAGAACTAGAAGACCAGATATTAAAAGAGAAAACTGGTATTACTGAAGATTGTTATGTAGAAAACTGCTCAAAGTCTGAGGACTTTAGTTCAGTTTCCCAAGTAAAATGCCGTAGAACAGTTTTGATTCATCTGAGATACATGGATGAACAGAAATTGCTCTGGTTTCCATGCTTTTAAAATAATAGAGGAAAATGATTTCTGCAGTTTATAACTTAAATGATAAGGATCAATTACTCAAAATCTTAAATAGAGGTACAAGTACATGCTAAAGATTGTCCAGAATGTTAATGTATGACAGTTGCACTGAGATTGATGGGCACACAGATCACACCACTCTGACTTTAAGATTTGCTTTGCCTGTGCCATCAGCATGGTAACCCCTGTAACCAACATAACTATTTCACCTACCATCTTATTCTCTGGTGACCTATTTCTCCAATACTTCACTAACAGACTAATTTTCTAAAAATATACCATAAGCATTTCAAGTCTCTTGCTCAGTAACTTGAAATGACTCTCTGAGGCCTATGAATAAGTTATGGCAATTAAATAGTTCAATAAATCCTAATTTCACTAATTTACTATTTCCTAATTCCTAAGTTTCATTATGAACAAGACCATTGCCAAGTACTTCTATCTATTCCACTTTTAGGACTAGTTAATTTTTTTTCTAACCTGTTTACTCTACCTTCCACATTCTGTCCAAACTCCACTTTTTCCAATAAATTGTCTTTGATAAATTAGGGTCTGTCTTCTTTATACTCCTGCTGCTCCAATTAAAAAATACCATATATAATAGTAATGAAATATTCTGAATATTTTAGGTTTTTAATACTTCTGCATCAATTTATTTAAAGGCAAATGGAGGTCAAGAACAAGGACTGTATCTTATACATTCGTGGTAATCTATATGAAGCCAACCACAACACAAGATACATACAAGAAATAGTCATTTTTTTTTCCTGGGCTTTCAGTGCTGACTGACAGACCTGGCACTTGATCTCAACTTCATTCTTCTCCACTAGTGTTATTATATCTTAGAGTCATTTTCCTCAATGTTAAAATGGGCATAGTAACTATTCTCACCTAAGGATATAATGTGATACTGTATGCCTGTCAAATAGTGAGTGCTCAGTAAATGCACTATTGTTAATCTATAAAGCCATAATTGAAGGCATTATTTTTGAAAGCCTAACCTAAAAACAGGTGGAAAGACATGTTTACAAAATTCCCATCAAGTGGTATGGAGATTTCTTAGAAAACTTGGAGTGGAACCACGATTTTACCCAGTTATCCCATTCCTTGGCATATACCAAAGGGACTTAAAATCATCATACTATAGTGACACTGCCACATCAATGTTTATAGCAGCTCAATTCACAATAGCTAAACTATGGGACCAGCCTAGGTGCCCTTCAACAGATGAATGGATAAAAAAAAAATGTGGCACATATACACAATGGAATATTACTCCGCCATAAAGAAGAATGAAATTATGGCATTTGTTGGTAAATGGGTGGAACTGGAGAGTATCATGCTAAGTGAAATAAGCCAATCCCCCAAAACCAAAGGCTGAATGTTCTCTCTGATACGCAGATGCTAAATCACAATAAGGAGGGTGGTGTAGGGAAGAATAGAAGTACTTTGGATTAGACAAAGGGGAATTAAGGGAAGGGAGGGGGAATGGGAATAGGAAAGATAGTAGAATAAATTGAACATTACTTTCCTCTGTTCATATATGAACACACAACCAATATAACTCCACATCATGTACAACCAGAAGAATGGGAAGTTGTACTCCATGTGTGTATAATATGTCAAAATACATTCTATTGCCATGTATAACTAAAAAAAACAATAATAAAAAGAACCTGCAATATAAACATTCTGTGTTGGTTAAGAATGCTATGGGGATAAAATCTGATGGAGGTAGAAGGATAGTGGTAGTTGTGTGGGCACAATCTGATATCAATCAACCTTCTCCACTGAAAAATTATGATTCTCATGACTGATCCTAGCCTACCTTCCCATGATCTTGAGCCATACTATCTTTAGAAACTGGAAAAAAATTAGAAGGTAACTGCCATAATTCAGGTCAAAGTTGTCAAGAATTTGGATGAAAATAGGAGGCAGTATTTAAGAATAGAAATAAGGGATGGAAACAAGAAAATGAATGAACAAAGAAAGGGCAGATTTGGTATTGTAAAAATACTCTATTAACATAGCTAACAGTTTAGCTAAGAGTTTAGGAAATATTTCTTCACATGATTAAAAAATTCAAAAAGTTCCCCAGAATATGGCAACATTCATTTCTTAGAGTGCATTCTAGAAATAAAGGATGGCCTTTACAGTAATCACAAAATATAAATAAAAGAAGATATAATGGCTGAGCTAGCACTCATTTCCAAGTTTGTGTAATGTCTCTTTGAATCATTGAAACAACTCTATGATGCAGTCACTACTATTACTCCCCATTACAAATTTTTAAAAAGGCTTAGAGAGGTTTAGCAATTTTCCAAGAGTCAGATAACTGGTAAATGTCAGAGTCAGCATGTACTTCTGGGTCAGGCCTATTCCAAAGCCCAGGCCCTAAACTACAGTTATTACACTTCCCAAGTCACCTTGGATGATTGGCCCAAATTGAAGTGGTAATGGCTCATTCTTCATGGTTTCTTCAGATTTCTCAATTTTAACTGTATGTAATGTTCAAGGCTTTATATTCATGCAAACTTTTCAAGCAACAACAGTATCTATTAATTCAACAACAACTTATTGAGAGCTAAGTGGGTGCCAGAGACCACTTTATGTGCCTTTTCTATATTATTTTGCTTAATATTCACAGTCACCCTCTAGGTTAGCATCATCCTCATCATCACCATTATCACATCATCATCATTCACATTTAACCAATGAGAAAGCTGATGCAGAGTAGTAAGTGTCATTGCCAAGAATTCATTGCCAGTTGATAGTGGCACCAGGAAATCAATCCTGATAAGATGATCACTGTACCTATGCTCTAACACACAGCAATAAATATTACCCCGTCAAGATTTTTGTCTGCTTTCTGTTTTAATTTTTCAATATAATGTTGTATTTTTAGTTTCAGTTCATTTACTTACCCTGTTAAGAAGGTTTGAACCTTCATTCTTTCATTTATCTATTATATTGTAGTCTACCCAGGTTTCTACCACCATTTATTTATTTGTTTGAATTGCACTTTCTGTTACTTGCAACAGAATTGAATCATGAACATTGTAAATTCAAAATAGGAAATCGATATTCCTTTCCCACTACACATATTTAATATACATAGACACTGGCATAAAATGTCTTAGATGATTTGTTCTTTGAAATGATAACATATTAATTTTACTCCATATTTATTATTTAGAAAAACTCCATGTTAAAAATCTACAAATGTGCTTGGTAATAGGATTACCAATATTATTGGTAATATTATAATATCATATCTCCAATATTATTCAGGTATGAATCTACCATAATTCTTTATTTCATAAAGATAAAATCATGTACTATTTGACTTCTACAGACTTAAAGTTTCTTCACTGCACCCACACATATATTGTTGTGCTACTGCTAGTAACCATGTGATTTTAACATTTGCTAGAGCATCTTTAGATAGAGGGATACAAATGAATAGTGATAACTTTCTTACATACAATGCTGTTCAAGTGGGAAATGCTATGACCTGAATATATGAATCTGATGTGTTATTTTTGTAATTTTTATTTTTACATAATTATAGAAACAAAGGAAATTGCAAAAGTAATATGGAGGTCTCTGTGTACTTCTTCCAGATTCCCATGATTGTACTATTTTACATACTTATACTGCCATATGGAAACCAGGAAATCAACATCAGTACAGTGCCATTAATTACAGTAGCCAGGCATCATGGTGCAAATCTGTAATCCCAGTGATTCTGGAGGCTAACACAGGAGGATTTCAAGTTCAAGGACAGCCTCAGCAACATAGCAAAGCCTTAAGCAATTTAACAAGACCCAGTCTCAAAAACAAATAAATAAATAAATAAATAGATGGGCTGAGATGTAGCTCAATGTTAAAGCATGCTGGGGTTAATTCCCAATATACATCCTACTAGAAAAAAAACCTAGTCACATTACAGATTTATTCAGATTTCACCAGTTTTTATAGGTACCAATTTTTTCAAATGCATAGATTCAGCTAACTACCATAGCAGTCAAGATACAGAACAGCTCCAAAATTACAAAGAAATCCGTGCTACCATATTATAAGCACATCCTTGCCTATGTCCATCACCACTGGTAACCATTAATCAGTTCTTTATCTGTATAATTTTGTCACTTCAAGAATTTTATATAAATGTAATCACATAATATGCAACATTTGAGATTGACTTTTTTGTTCATTCAGTATAACTGTCTTTGGGACCAAGCCAATTTGTTTTGTGTATCAATAGTTTATTAATTTTATTGCTGAGCAATATTTCATGGTATATATGTACAACTTTAAGTACTTACTCATTGAAGGATATGTGAACTTTTTAAGTTTGGGATTATTACAAATGAAGATGCTATAAAAAGTACAAACTTTGTGTATGTACACTTATTACAGGTTTTTGTATGGACATATTCCCCCAAGTGTGATCATTTTGTCATATAAGTAACAGTATGTATAATGTTATAAGAAAATTTCTATTTTTTATTTTTTTTAATGGTTGTTCAAAACATTACAAAGCTCATGACATATCATCTTCCATACATTTGATTCAAGTGGGTTATGAACTCCTATTTTTTACCCCAAATACAAGTTGCAGAATCACATCAGTTACACAAAATACAACAGTCATTAATATGGTATTATGTAAAAATGTGGATGTGTAACCAAAAATTTCTATTTTTTTAAAATATTTTTAGTTTTAGATTGAAATGATACCTTTATTTTATTTATTTATTTTTATGTGGTGCTAAGGATTTGGACCTAGTGTTTCACACATGTTAGGCAAGTGCTCTACTACTGAGCTTAACCAAATTCCTATCATTTTCTAGAATGACTATAGTATTTTACATTCCCACCAGTATTGTACAAATGATCTAGTTTCTCCACATTCTTGCCAGTTAGCTGGCAGTCATTCTGGTAGGAGTGCAGTGATAGCATAGAATGGTGTTTTATTTTTATATCCCTAGTGGCTAAAATGTTGAACAACTTTTCCTGTGCTTATCAGCCATACTTAAAAACTTTTAAGTAAAATGTCTGTTTGTGTCTTTTAACCATTTCCTGCTTGGATTTTTTTATTGTTAGCTTTTGAAAGTTCTTTATCTATTCTATGCATAAATTATTTTGCAAATATTTTTCCCAGCATTCTGGTGTTGGTATTGTGTCAGTTTGATGTGTTGATTGATGATATTGTTCAGTTATTCTATATATTTAATGAGTAACTGTCTAGTAGTTCTGTCAGTTCAACAGATGAGTGTGCTGAAATATCCAACTCACTTGCTAATTTCATTCTAACAAAATTGCTTAATGTATTTTCTAGCTTTTTATTTGTGTGTGTGTGTGTGCATTTAAAATTGCTGTGTTGTCAAAGTGTATATGTCATTTTACCAATAAGTAATGTCCTGTATCCTTCTCTGTCATTGATAATTTTCATAGTAATGAGGACTACTTTATTATATATTCATGTATCTTCAACATATATACAAGTATGAATCTATACACATCATACATCTATATCATTCATCTATATACATCTACATCAATATACCTAAATCTATGTATGTATATATATATATATATATATATATATATATATGCATATAAAGTTCATATACCTATATCTAGCTATTTTTCTATCTATGGAATAATAATTTTTGATATTTTTGATGAAAAATGTTTGCATGGCATAACTTATTTTATCCTTTTAGTTTCAACTTTCTTATATCACGAAATTTAAAGGAGTTTTAAATATCAACTTTTTAAAAATTGATATATTTAGATGATTTATATTTAACATATCTAAGTTAGAACTAAATTTGATATTTTATCATTTGTTTCTTCCATTTGTCATCTCTTCCCATATGTTACCATCCTATGGGCTAAGTGGATAATTTTAGAATTCCATTGTGATGTACCTTTTATGTTGCTATCTATATACAATTTTAGGATTATATATATATAATATATTATATATATATATATATATATATATATAGAGAGAGAGAGAGAGAGAGAGAGAGATAGAGAGAGAGAGAGAGAAGTAAAGTTTATTTATATAGAGATGTACAAACATCCATTTAGGCCTTTCCACCATCTTCCCTTTTAACAAAGTTATATTTTTTGTTTCAACCATCAAACATAATTTTAAAAACTCAAGGGGAGAAAAATAATTTGTTATAATTGCCCCATTTTCATCTTTCCTGTTTTTATTATTTTTAATGTTCAAAATTTTGTTTTTTCTTGTCTATTTGAAGAACTTTCTTTACTCTTTGGGACTGTCTGCTAGCAATGGATTCTGTTTGCTTTCATTCGTGTGTTAATGTTTTCGTGTGTTAATTCCCTTTCTTGAATGTATTTTTATTGTGTATAGAATTTTGGATTTGAAAAACTCTGTGTTACTTCCTTCTGGACTCCATTGTCTGAATAAAACTATGTTCTCATCCAATATATTACTCCTGTATAAGTAATATGCCATATTTCAGTGGCAGTTTTAGAATCTCTGTCTTTAGTTGTCATTAATTTAACAATTATGTGTGTTGATGTTGAATTGTTTGGGATCTAACTTATATGGAGTTTGTTTCCTTAGTTCCTAGATTCTCATTATTTTCAAATATTTGGAAAATTTTTCTATCATCATTTCTTCAATTTTTTTAGGCCTATATTCTTTCTCCTCACTTTCTTAGACTCCAATGATATAAATATTAGATGTTCTTCTGTTGATTCATAGGATTTGAAGATTCTATTATTTTCTTTATTTTTAGTCTGTCTTTTTCCTATTATTCAGATTGTTTTCTTTTTATCTGTTTGAGGTCACTGATTCATTCTTTCACCATCTCCCTTCTGTTATTGAATTCATCCATCCTGTACATTTTTTGATTTAGTGGTTATATTTGTTATTTTTAAGTTTTCCATTGTTCTATATATTTTTCTTTTTAAAATATTTTGCGGGGGCTGGGGATGTGGCTCAAGCGGTAGCGCGCTCGCCTGGCATGCGTGCGGCCCGGGTTCGATCCTCAGCACCACATACCAACAAAGATGTTGTGTCCACCAAAAACTAAAAAATAAATATTAAAAATTCTCTCTCTCCCTCTCTCTCTCTCTCCTCTCTCACTCTCTCTTTAAAAATAAAAAAATAAAAAAATAAAAATAAAATAAAATGTTTTGCTAAGATGTTTTATTATTATTTTTTGTTTCAAAAGGTGTCTTTGATTGCCCTTTAGTTATTTTAATAACATCTGCTTTAAAGTCCTCATCAGATAGTTACAACATCTATATCAAGTTCATGTTGATGTCTGTTGATATTTTTTTCCCTTTCAAATTGAGATTTTTCTGGGTTTTAGTATATTGTGATTTTTTTTAAAAAAAAATGTCTGTATATTTCAGTATTACATTTTAAGACTCTTATTCCAATGTAAATATTCCATTTTAGTAGGCAAAACTCAATTTTGATTTAACACACAGGCCTTAGCCTACTTTTAAGCTTTGTGGTTCAAATTTAAGGTTTCAGAATCCTTTCAGTGTTATTCTTATCTGCTTCTTTTGTGTACTGCCCAGATAGCAATTCAAATCTTGGCAAATTCCATATAGTTATTTAGTCCATAATCCTTCTGACATTTTGATTCTGGTCAGTTTCACATGAGGCTTACTCAGACATTTGTATGGGACTTCATATTTGGTTTAATGCGTTCCTTTTTCCAGTTTCAACATCTCCATAATTCTCCTCTCTCTCCCTCTCTGAGAGTGAAGTGTGGGGAAATAGGACCATTCTGAATTTCTACTGGAAAAGAATGTACTCCATGTTCCCTATTTAGCCTCTGCTGACTCCACAGGAGCAGTGGGAGAAGGGAGAGGTACCTCCTTGTTATCATCAGGCAGAGAGCAAATATCTGAGCTTACTATTCAGAGGGCTGACACCACACTAACCACAAAAAAATGTCACTGCCTCAATGTTGCTTTGTAAGGATGTGATGCTAGATTTCCCACTTAGTCTCTGCTAACTTTGGAAGGGTAACACTATTTCATTACTATTGGGTGGTGCATGAAAATCCACATTCCACTTCAGCCTCCAATGACACTGTGTGGACAGCAGGAACAGGATTATGTTTCTCATCATTGGTATTAAACTGAAGAAGGGTGCTTATTATAAAAATGCTTTCTGCCCTTTCTAGGTTTAAGCTATGAAGAACATTCTTTTATTATGCCTCTTTGTTCTGTATCTGGGTTGTGAGTTCTGTGAGCATCCTATTGTAGGTACATGGAAACAAGAAAAAATGAAAACCCAGGGAACTCACTGCCTTACTGTTTTTTAAGTCCTAATGTGTCAAGGAAATTTGTCCCATTCTTCCACATTTTTGGGAGATGTTTCTATGTTGTTTTATTTTTATGTATGTGTATAGGGGATTTTAGCTCTATGCATTGTAACCAAAAAAATGTGCAAATTTTTCTAGAACTAAAGTTCAAGGAAGCTTTTGAAAAACAAATTTGTAATATACTGTGATGATATCTCACACCTACATGCACAGGGAAAGCTTTTATTTCTACCAATATTCTAACACTGAATTATATTAATTTGTGAAGACACAAGCACATTTTTAATTGAATTACTAAATGTGCTTCCTAAGTGTTGTCTAGACTCAATTTTGCTTATATTTCTGCCTCTATAAATTCTTAACTACTCTCTTTAGGAAAATACAGCTTATCTTTCTTTTTTAAAATATTTTTAGTTGTGGATGGATATAATATCTTTATTTATATAAGGTGCTGAGGATCATACCCAGTGCCTCACACATGCAAGGCAAGTGCTCTACCACTGGGCTACAACTCCAGCCCCAGCTCATCTTTCTTTTGAGAAGAAAGAGATTTTTGAAGAAGTAAAATACTCTACCTTTTTCTGAGTATATCAGTCAAGATATGACCAGAGAGGCAGGAGTACCAATAGAATGAAAATATATATATGAATGTTTGAGTCAGAGAGGCATGCCATGTCCAGAGGGACCAAACTTGTGGGTTTCAGTGACAGGTGAAGTGGGATAAGAAAAATGAAGACTCACACACACACACACACACACACACACACACACACACACACACACACGATTTTGAAGATAAAGCTGAGCTTGGGTAGAATGCTGCTCTCTGATGGAGAAGGAGGTCTAAAGACTTATGCCAGCAATCTTTATATATGTCTCTTCATCAGGTTAAAGACTATGCAAGCATTATTCTTTGTACTCAGAAAGTTACAGTACTAGCAGCATTTATGTAGCTTTTCTGTAATTACATTCTCCAGTTGCAGTGTACAATGTTAGGAGCTTTATGTAGCTCTCAAGAAAGTCCATTGTTTAAAGTTACTGTTAGGTGGGTAGTTTCAGGAGTAGCAAAGCTGGTGAAAAATCCTGGTTGTCTAGAAAGAAAGTTCCTTTATTCCCAGGAGCTATGTGCCTTAGATCAAGGTCAAGGCTGATAAGACTCTAGCACAGAGCCTCCTCATGGAGGGCATTACCACAGCAGCAAGGCATCCTGCACCTTTGCACAGAAACATTCCCAGGCACCAGGCATGCCACAGCCATGAGGTCATCAGAGACCCCAATCTCAGACACTGCTCTCGAATTCTCTCAGAGGCACAGAGAGACAGAGAGAGACTTATTATAAGAAATTGGCTTACATGATTGTAGGTGTGGGTATTCAAGACTGATGGCCATAAGAGCTGGCCACTAGGAAGAGAAAATTGGATCACTTGAGCAAAAATTGTTGTACACAGGCAAAATCAATTCTTCTATAGGGAAGTCTCAGTTGTGCTTTTAATGTCCCTCAACTGATTGCATCATGCCAACTCCAATTATCTTGCATAATCTACTCTATTTAAACTGATTATGGGACTTATATCACATCATTAAAATTCTTTAAAACAACATCTAGAAATAGACTTTGAATTGAACTGGGAACTTCAGCACAGTCAAGGTTACATATCCAAAAGTCTAACACCCTGGGTAATCCAAGATTTCCTGTGATGGCCAATAAAATTGCACAAAACCAAGTATAATAATTATTTCAAAGCATAGAGATATTCAAATTTTAATAGAAAATGAAGAATTTAAATATTTTGATTATACAAGATAGAGCAGAAATTGTATAGAAGTCAAGAATAAAAAATTATCTTGTGATTTTGAGATAAGTTAGAAACAGGAAAGTTATATTGTAAGAAGTCACTACAAAACTTTTCTTTGTAATGAATAACATTGCCTTAGCTATCTTTTGATCAAAATAATTAACATTGATATATTATATAACCTATAAAATTAAATAATTTTAAAAATTAATTTCAAAAGAACTAAATGAAATAATTAAATTCTGGAAATGTTTTTTATAATGACACATTATGATTTTGAGCATGCAAAATTATTTATAGATGCTACAAACTCAATGTTAATATTAATAATAATAAAGTTTATTGTTAAAAATATTAATCAGTATTCTGTAGTAGGCCCCTACTATGTGCCAGGCCCTCAAATAAGTATTTCAGATAAAATCTATCTAATCTGTTTAGCAACTGTCTTGGGTAAATACTGTTATGCTCCCCTGTTTCAGATGAAGGAATTGAAACTCCAAGAATTCAAATGGTCTGCAGAGATTTTATCTGACATGTAGACATTGCAAAGATAATCATTATAACTAAGCTTAAAATAGATATGAGGAAATTTTAGAGAGTAATTTTGTACTCTTCTTGTAAGTGGTATTCTTTTATCACACTTAAACTATCTATAAAACAAAGAAAAAGCCAACTCTGACAGTGTACAAATTTAAAATTTTTCAAAGTGAAAACCAACTTAAACAATATTTACTCAAATAACACTGGAATAGAATGTTTGCATTGGTAGTAATCCTTTCTATGTCATATATTCTTGTGCTGGTTATCAATTTATTAACATTCAGCTCCAAATGCGAAATTTTCACCTGCTCTATGAAAATGAGGGTTCTTTAAATAATTTTCTTTTGTCAGTTGACACTGAATTTATCTCAGTAGAGGGCGCTGAAGATACACTGCAAGATGAAAGGGGTTCTGCTTCCTGGTTCCAGTGGACTGACTCAGCAGGCTCCTGCAACTTGCAGGGTTTTCTCCCACATCTGACTCCTGCAGTCCAGCATTTTCTCCAGTGCTTAGCTCTTGCAGTACTCAGTGGCCAGCAACATTCAGCAGTAAGTAGCTTCCCCTAAAAACCTTCCTCAAGCAGTCTTGAAACAGAGTGCCTCTGATGAAATACCTCTCCATAAGAATGTTCCTCCTTACTCTAGAGGGAAGGTTTCCAGAAAGTTCTGCTGTCATGGTACCAGCTTTTCTGCCATTCAATGAAGGATGACTGTGGTCTGAATCTCAGCACTGTACTAGGGGGCAGCGTTCTTCCTAAGGTGCTCTATCTTAGAACTAATGTAATGACTACTCCATACACCTAGTATTTCGGTATTCTTTAAAGTAATCCTTCGATCCCATTAGTCAATTGCTTAAAATGCCAATTGTGTAGTTACTGTTATGTTATAGTTAATAATTATTTTTATTAAGCTTTTTCCCATCCAAATTATAATGTGATTTCTTTCAGTTCTGACAGTGGTCCCAGGAGACAGACTATCAAAAATGGAATTTTAGTTTGATTATCCTTTTGGCCTGGGCCACAGTGCTGAGCTCCTTTCATATTGTGTGGCCTCAAAATTAATCGGGCTATCACTTGTGCTTGATTGTGATGAAACACTAACTGAAATTTGTGCCTTAGGAGACCAAGTAGCTGCTTCACTTGATTATTATGACAGTAATGATGACTGAAAAGACTAGAGTGGAATAGAGTCTTTTGAGTTCACTTGAGTGCTTACAAAGAGAAAATGACAAGCTCAAGATTGTTAAATCCCAGCTCAAGTTATAGTCCATGAATCAAAGAGCTTCCATGACAGTCCTAAAAGAAGCTCTTATTTCTTATATTCACAGGGGCTGATGTTGCTGAAAATCAAACACAAAATTTCAGTATATGGGTTGCTGAATTATAATGACAGTAAAGTTCACAGGCTTGCCAAGTTTCTCAATGGATATTTAGAGCTGAAATTGGAATCCTGAAACTTTGGAGAAAATTGGTTTGATCCAGAAGAAACTAACAATCTTGAGCAACACTCTTGAAGTTTCTAAGGCATTTCATCATAAAGCTGTGGGCAAGAGCTAACAAGCCAGGTGCACTGTAGGTACATGTTGTGATGGAATCACAGGCTATGAAAAATTTTTTTTAACCTGTAGTGTTCTTAAATATGTTCAGAGATCAAAACTATTGCCCTGTATGATCAGTTCCATAAACCTATCAGTGTATAAGAAAACCTTTAGAGGGTATCTTGTGAAGAGAAGAGAGACCTGACTTTTTGTGAGTGAATTGAAGGAAGTCTTGAGGAAAATGAAGAGAAATAGAAGGAAAAAGGAGAAAGGTTTTGGGAAACCCAGATTAAAAAGGAAATTATAAATCATAGAAGAGGCCAATAGTATAAAATACTGCAGTAAATTCCATTAGCAAAAAAGATTGAAACGTGTCCATTGGATTTGTCCTTTCGAAGAGTGGTATGAGTATAGTGAAATTTGGGATTGAACAGTAGATGGGGGGTACATATAAATATCTCTGTCTATCTATCTATATCTATATGTAGATATATATTGTATTAAAATATCTCATCTTTGAGTTTTCACTATGGGTCCTCAACTGAAATAGTAATTCTGAAATTAGGTAGGAATAAGATCAAGATTCCTAGCATCAACATAAAGATTTAGCATAATTCTGAATATTTTGACCCAAACAATACAACCATGAAAAAGGAGATGATGATGATGATGGTGATGATACAAATAGTTTTCAAAATTTTTAGTGTAGATGGACACAATACCTTTATTTATTTATTTATTTATTTACTAAAGAGAATTGAACCCAGGGCTTCACACATGTTAGGCAAGCTCTCTACCACTGAGCCACAACCCCAGTCTGATGATAGAAATATATAAACACTTGACATAGAGAAAAACATTTAAACAATTATTATTATTATAAGAGATTAACAAAATGTTTATTTTAGAAACCTTGAAGAATAACAGAAAATATGCTAGAACTAAGCAGAGAAGATCAGTAACATAACTAGATGTCAGATGGAATAGAAATTAATAAAATAAAAATTTTATGCTATCCATAACTTGTGATAAAGAATAATTTTAAAGGATAATTAACAATGATACTATAAAAGATATTCCTCCACACTATGATAAAACAGGCTATTCTCAAATGTGAAAACTCAATGTCTTAAAATACCAGTTTTCCAAAAATTATATATTTGAGACCATGCCAATTCCATGTCACAAAAAGCCTTTTATTTCTTGAAATAGGAAAAAACATATTCTAGCATTTAGACAGATCAGTCTATGAGAAGAGTCAAGAAATCATGTTATTGATGATTGTGAAGTAGAACTTACTATACAAAATGATAAAGGATGGCATAAAGTTGCTATTATTTAAAATGAAAAAATTGAAACACCAGGTATGAAATAGACTGAGAAGTCAAAAGTACATTATCAATTTATATTCTAGAAGCAGGCCTAAGTATATAAGGGACTTTGGTAAATAATAAAAACTCATTTTAAATCACTGCAGATACTAATGTTGTTCAATAAATAATGCTGGGATATCAGGGAAAGTTTAGAGAACAAATATTAGTAGACCTCTACCCCACACCCTCAACAAGACTACATTTAAATGTACATTATCATAAATGCTTTCCTCCAAGCTCCAAGAAATTAATCATAAGAAAAACATATAAACAAGTATGAAACAAATGACAATGAAAAGTTACTGACTGTAGCATTAGTATAACACTAAATAGATGGAGATGACCTAAATATCCAAAGAGGGAATTATAAAATAAATTAGGATGTATCTGTAAAACTGCATAATATAGAACCTTCAACAATAATGATTTACATATATAGTACAAAAATGATTAGTATGTATCATTAAAGGGAAAATTTTAAAAAGGTAATTAGAGTATGTGAACATTTTAATTAAAAAACTATATATGTTAATGTATATTTAGAAAAAGATCAGTCTGCTGATAATGGTAAGTTCAGGTATGATATATTATGTTTGTGAAATTTCTTTGCATTCTCCCTCATATTTTTTTCTATATTGTCCGACCTAACTTCACAATTGAATGAAATAATAAATCTATTTCTTAAATGACAGTAATTTTTGTATAGAAACTATCTTTCCATTAACAAAAGCTAAGTTTTGTGTTACCTGTAACTAAAATGTAAATAATTGTATTAGGTAGGTATTGCTGCAAAACAAATTATCCCAAACATAATGGCTTAAGATAATAATCATTTGCTATCTACTACAGTTGCTGTGGGTCAGAAATTTGGGAATAGCTTGGCTGGTTGCTTTTGGTCCGGAGTCTCCTGTGAGATTGCAGTAAAATGTCAGGCTGATCTATAGTCATGGGAAGACTTGTCTAAGACTGAAAGATCAGATTCCAAGGTGGCTCACTCATATGCCTGGGAAGGTGGTGCTAGCTCCTGGAAAAAGACCTCAGTTCCTCTCTGGTGAGGACAGCTACCTTAGGGTTGCTTGCATGTACCTACCAGTTTCTCTTACATTAATAATTCAATAGTACAAAGAAGAAGCGATAATGTCCTTTATTTTTTTAATATTTATTTTTTAGTTGTAGTTGGACACAATACCTTTGTTTTATTAATTTATTTTTATATGGTGCTTAGGATCAAACCTATGGCCTTGCACAGGCTAGGTGATTGCTCTACCGCTGAGCCATAACCCCAGCCTCATGTCCTTTATGACCTAGCCTTTGAAGTTACACATCATCAAATTTACAGTGTTCTATAGATCAAAACTTTGCTTTATTGAATATTGGAGGGCACTTCATAAGAACATAAATATTGGGAGGTAAGGACTATTGGGGCCATCTTGGAGGCTAACATAATTATGATAAAAAAATGGAAATAAATTTATAAAATCATGAGTTGCAATAGAATATTTATATCATATTAGCATAGCATACTGATGGGTCTCATGCATCACTTCAAAAGATTAAAAAGTGAGAATTATAGAGAAAATACTGTAAAACCATTAGGTAAATAAAGATACATACAATTATTGTATGTGGTATTAACTACTATTTAAAGTGAAGAATGAATAAAGATTGTGGTACAATAAATCCAAATGGCTATATTAAAGGGTAGTATTATCAGCAAATAAAATTTTCCTTTAATTATTTTAGTATCAAACTTCATTTTAGCAATATATGAATTTAAAATAGAAAATTTATCAGTTAGACAATGTCATTGTACATTGTTTAATTGAAAAATGAAAGGTTAATTCAGAACAATATAAAAGTTTTAAAAACAAAAGACTAGAACCCAAAACATGTGATTTACAAGATAATCCTTTAAACATCAAAGAACAGATATAACCCAATGACAAATATGAAAAAAACCAACGCTGAATATGCTTCTATAAAAGTTAAGGTCCTTTAAATTAGGACACATGAATAAAAACATTAGAAGGTGATATGAATCATTTCCAAACTGTTATGCCACATTCATTTCATCATTCAACAAATAATTATGGAACATTTGTTTCCTGTGTCATTAAACTAAAGTGTTTATTACATAAAGGTAAATAAGACACTGTCTTTGCCTTCAGGGCACCCATAATTAAATAGTAAAAACAAACAATTGCAATTAATAAAAATAAGTCTTATATTTAAAAGGCTATTGCAAATAAAGGAGTTGTCTGGTCAATTAAAAAAGAAAAAAAGAGGGTCAAAAAAATGATTTTGAAAACCAAGTAGAGCTTTTATTTTCCATATATTATCAAAATGAACACCAAACTCAAGAATATTGGTATTGTAAGAGATTAGTTTGTTCCATTTTGTAATATGGTTTTCTGTATATATGTTTGGCTCTTTTGGTTTGCATGACACATGCTCAGTTTTTTGTTTGTTGTGGTTGTGTGTGTGTGTGTGTGTGTGAGTGTGTGTGTAAGTGTTTTTCAAGGCTAAACAGAAGACAGGAACAATAGCCACAGAGCCAGAACTCATCTGTAATTGAATTGCCAATTAAATCCAACAGTCTTAGCAATTCAGGCATTGGTTTCTCCTAAGAAAGGTTACCTTTTGCTGGTTTATCCTGTAGATCCTGAATATCACATTTCTTCTCCTTAGCTGCTCTAATTTGAGGTTCCTGTTACTCCTGGCTTGTACCACTCAATGGTTTATTTACCATTATCTTAAATTTTAACCACTTACTACTCAGTGTTTAGTGCCCTGTTGGGTAGCACTCTAATGCCAGGCCAGCCAATGAAATATCACTCAGCAATAAAAATGTATCAACTATTAATAAACATAACAACATGGATGAAGTGAAAATTCATCAAACTGAGATAAGTCTGACTTAAGGCTAAATACTTCATAAATCCATTTATTTGAGTTTAAAGAAAAGAGCATTTTAGGAATACAAAGCAGATCAGTGCTAGAGGTTGACAATAGTGGAGATTATGAGGAATATTTTGGGGTGATCAAAGTTTTATATCTTAATTTTGTGATGATGATCATGTGAGTATATGCATTTGTCAATTCACCACTGTGTACCAAAGGAGTGGATTTTACTTATATACACTTAAAATATTTTAAAACATATAAATATAAATTCTTTACCTGTGGTTTTTATACATGCAGTTTCAAGACACAAAAACAAGCATACTATAATTTCCTAGATTAAAACACCATAGAAAAATGAAATGTAGATCTATTAAAAACTCCTGCCAATTGATGAAACCCCACTTTATGAACAAAAATCAGAAGTTAAACATTGATGGAAACACAAAGATATCTGCAACAAGGGGCAGGAAAAATTAATCTTGATCCTTTGAGGCCCACATCAAATAGTTTGGAGGGAATGACTTGAGCTAACAGGCACTTCTCTGTCACCCACAATTTGATTAACTCAAGGTGCTAAACAAAGAGGAACTTAAAATAAAGCCTTGAGAAATGACTGAGAATCACGAGTTAGATCATGGGTGAATATGAGACTTCAAAGGAATATTTTGTTTATTGATTTTAAAGAGGTTAACTAATCTTTCTAATATTCTTCCATCTTCAGAAGGATTAATCACTGACACATAAGTAGTTTATTTGAAACACGATGTAATCTAAACCCACAAATTCTAACTTGAATTTTCCTCTCACTTCAAGCTCCTCAAAGAATTAATAATTGAGGAATTGGGCTGTTTGAGTAAGAAAGTATATTATTTTGCCTCGACACTGGGAACAACTTGAGGGTAAATATCTTCCTCTTCTGTGACTTCTACACAAAGACTCCACAAGACTAGGGAAAAGTTTCTTAACTTTGGAAACTGAATAATATCCAATGGACCCTCTTTTCTAATGACCATCTTAATTTTCTTATGTATACATTTAAACAAAATTTTATCCCAGCAGTATCTGACTATTTTAGAAATGAGTTAAAAAGTCCACTCTGTAATTCTTCCTCTGTAGTTCCTTGGTCAGTGTCTAAAAGCAGGTAGAGAAAAATAATAAATATGACAATTATTTTAAAAGTGAGAAAAGGGAGAATAATAGTACAATTGATCTACCTAGGCCTCCAAGGTCATGATAGGCATTGATGTTTTTAGAAGCACATATACCTAGTGATGTGCTATACTTTTAGATAAAGTTTCTAAATGAAATAAACAGCTAAACAGTATAAAGTATATCCTTTCAGCTCCTGTCATGTACATTGTCCTGCTGGGCTAAACTCCAGCTTTTTGTTCATTATTTAACCAGTATTGGTCATACCATTGTCAAGTTATTTTCCTATCCTGGAACCTTTTGAAAATGTTTTTTTTTAATAAGAAAATAATAGAAGCATAAAACATCAGACTATTACTGGCTATTAAGTCCTGCATATATGGCAATTGTGATCAATGAGCTACCTTTTCATTTCATTTCATTGTAATTAATGTAATTTTTAGTTAAAATATTTGTAATAGCTAAACTAGAGAACTAACCTAGATGCCTTTCAACAGATGAATGGACAAAGAAAATGTGGTACATATACACAATGGAATATTACTCAGCCTTAAAGAAGAATGAAATTATGGCATTTGCCAGTAAATGGATGGAACTAGAGAATATCATGCTAAGTGAAATAAGCCAATCCCCAAAAAACAAAGGATGAATGTTTTCTCTGATAAGTAATGCTGATCCATAGGCGGGGGTGGGGGTAGGGAAGAATTAAGGAAATTTGGATTGTGCAGAAGGGAGTAAGGGGAGGGGTAGGGTGGTGGGGATAGGCAGGACAGTAGAACGAGACAGACATTATTACCCTATATACATGCATGATTACACTACTGGTGTGACTCAGCACCATGTACAGCCAGAGGAATGAGAAGTCATGTTCCATTTGTGTACAATGTGTTAAAATGCATTCTACTGTCATGTATAACTAATTAGAACAAATAAAAAAGCGTTAAAAAAAAGAAATGTAGCCTTAGCAATAGCTTGTATAGATGAATACACCAGATTCATTTCTAATTATCAATCCAATGCATGTTAGTGGCTATGTTGAAATAATCTGAAAGCAGTTTTTCATTAAACAAGTTAAATTCCCTTCAGGGTGGAGGTGGTGGGGGGAATCTGCATATAGGTCTGGAAGCACAACTCCTTATACCGGCAAAGAACACATGTAAATGACTCACAAGGAATGAGAGGCTTGAAATGATCAGTCTAGTCAAGGATGCCAAATACAATGAAAATTACCTACTAGCATTTGTTATTATACCAAACTTTCATGAAGCATAGGAAAGAATGGGTTGCAACTAAAAATAAATCAAGGGCTTCATTGTCGTGACCCCTCGCCGGCAAAGGAAACACGACACAGGATTCTTCTTTCAGCAGTTTACTCAGGACCTTTGAATCATGATGAGAAAACAGGAACAAGAGAAGAAAGCGCGCACGAGCGCCAGCGGTCCGTCTGCCCTAGCTTAAGTACCCAGCCTTGCCAATGAACCAGCACTACGTGGAAGAGTCTAATAGGTACAGTGCAGCGGAAGCAGGCCAGAGCCCAGCCCCACAGCCTTACAAGGAGTTGTTTACTTCTAACAACTCTAACCGCTGAGTCATCAGAAGCAGGAAGCCAGTGCCATTTTCAGGGTGCGGTCGCCGGCTCCCAACACTTCATTACTGATTTTACATTTTTACATAAAGGTCAACCAAAAGAGCAACCACTGGCCATGTACATTTCCACAAGAAAACAATAGACAACTTATAGCTATCTATAAATATAGTGGAAGACACTGGGAACAACTAGAAACCAGATAATCAATCTGCCTGCCAGGCACAAATTTATTGGGCAAATTCTCACAGGGTGCACTGTCTCTGCAGAATTTTATATGCTCTTCTCTTGCTGAATTGCACTCCTATACACGAAGTAAATCTCCCTGTAAATGCACAACAAAAGTGGAATGATTTAGAATTTTGAGCAAAGTGCTACACTTGCCATCCAGAATATTGTGAACAAACACAATGAGTTTTTATTTCAGTTTTTTAGACCTTATGTACAATTCCTCCAGATGTCCCAATAGGAACATTTTTGGGAGTAGCATTTTAAACTTTATTTACTTGAATTTCCTTTTATTTAATTTCTATTTTAAATTTAATTTTTGTTAAGATAATTATAGATTCATATGCATTTGTAAGAAATAATAGAGATCTCTTCTGTAAAATTTTCCAAGTTTACATCCCTAGTACCATTAAAAATTTTCCACATTTCCCTTAATGATAACAGTTTGCAAAACTATAATTTACTATCATAACCAAGATTTTAAGACTTATATAAGACATCTGTATTAGATCCTCAGTTATACCAGTCCTCATTTGTGTGTGTTTGTATTTGTCTATGTGTGTGTGTTTAGTTCTATACAATTTTATCACCTATGTAGGTTCATGTATCCATGGTCACAGTCACGGTCACTGCTTCAATATAAGAATCCTTTATCTTTCCCTTTTATAAACCATACCTGGCTCTCTTCTGTTTCACTCCATACCTAACCACTGATATGTCCTCCATTTTAAAAATGTCATTTGAAACACATAACATAAAGGAATCATGTGCTTGTAACCTTTTGGAAATATATATTTTCACTGACCATAATTCTCTGGAGAATCACCCATGATTTTGCATGTGTATCCATCATTCATTCCTTCTCATTGTTGAGTAGTATTTTATATATGAATGCATTGTAGGTTGTTTATTCATCCCTTGAAGAACATTGGACTGTTTCCAGGTTTGGGCTATAATGAATAAAGCTGATATTCATGATATTTACATTTTGTGTGCAAATAAGTTTGGGTTTCTCTAGGATGAATGTCCATAACTGCAATTAGTGGGATGTATGAAATTACATGTTTGGTTTAATAAGAAAATATAAAACTGTTTTCCAGAGAGGTTGTAAAATACTACATTCTCATCAGAAATTTATGACTTATCTAGTTGCCCACATTCTCATTAGATTTGATGTTGTCATTAGTTTTTACTTTAGAAGATGATAATATAGTGTTCTCTTATCAACTAGCTCACCATTACATATACTTCCCATCTCGGTAACTACCCAATATAGTTATAACTTAATTTTTTTTGGATGAACATTCTGATTTTATGTTTATATATATCTCAATAAGTGATATTCACTTTTAATCCAAGTAAGAGGTTATTGTTATTGTTATGCATAACCTTCCACTTTCTAAGTAATTAACATTTTTGTTGTTTTTAGTTTGATTCTGTGTGCTTTAACGGTAATTTATTTCCATATCCCCCTTTCTTATTCCAAGAAGCCCTAATAGTCTAAATTACTTCTTGACACATTCAAACTCAAAAACCATTCTATCGCTTCAATCTTCATGGAGTCATCTCTCGTATGGCCTCCATATGTATGGCACATATATCTCTGCCTAATGTTGGGGCAGCACAGAAGGCTCCATTTGTGAGCTCCGGCCAGGGTATAAAGGCTCCTTGGTTTCTGTGTAATGCTGGGTTCTACTGCAGTGGGCCTAGTATTTAGCTCCAAGGCAAAATCTGGCACTAGCTTTCCTGCTCTACTTTCCAGCAAGTAGAGTCCTGCTCCCCTCTCTGCTGCCCAAGTTTTGGTCAAGGGTTGCAGAACCAGTTACTTAGCCCTCCATTTTAGTCAGCATTTTTGTTGCTGTGACCAAAAGACTTTATAATAACAATTTGGGGCTCATGGTTTCAGAAGTTCAGTTTATGATTGTCTGATTTTCATAGCTCTGGGCCTTAGGTGAGGCAGAAGGGCATGGAGGAGGGAAGCAGCTCAGGACATAAAAGCCAGGATGCAAAGAAATAGCTCTGTTCACCAGGGACAAACTATCAACCCCAAAGGCATGCCTCCAGTGATCTATCTCCTCTAGTCATACCCTTCCTATCTATATTTACCACCCAATTAATTCATTTCAGTAGATTAATCCACTGATTAGGTTCAACCCTCATAATCTAATTTTTTCACCTCTGAAAATTCTTGCATTGTCTAACACATGAGCTTTTGGGGGACACCTCATATCTAAACCATAATACCCTGCCTTTCTAATGTAATTTCATTGGCTCAGTCTCTAGTTACTGTAGTGGAGGCAGCAGTTGTAGGACTCAGCCTAGCCCTGAGTGTACACCATGGTGGGCCTGGTATTGGGTTTCAAGTATAAGGCCTAAATTTAAATATTTCTCTTTCCCAAGTGGGAGGTATCTCTCTGTGCTGCTTGGAATTGCAGGAAGAGTGACATTGGCAACTATTTCCTTCTTGCCCTTTTCAGTGAATTTTCGCTTATTATGATACTAAAACCAGATTCTATGATCTCTCACCTGACTTTCTAGTTGTTGTAAAAGTAATGTGGTGTTTGAATAACTGTCCCAATTTCTGTGGATATAGGGAGATGGTTGCTGAAGGATCTTACTCAGCTACCATCTTGCCCTGCTTCCTATTTCTGCTTTGAATTACTGTTATATAAAATTTCATATGTTATTTGTCCAAGTAATTGCATTATCATACAGAGTTGAAAAGGTTAAAAAAAACCCTTAGGTGAACATTATTCAATATAGAAATTAGAGAATTTAGAGGTAAATATGTGATGTAGATTGATGTTAGAATACTTCATGTGAAAGTGACATTTTCAGTTGATAAAAGAGTAGATTAAAAAAATTTAAATTTACCTAAGCACAGAAGACTGCGACACTCTTCCTTAGTTGATGGGAATACCAACAGAACAGAAACAACATTTTTCTCTAATCGATATGTATCATTGTATCTTTAGGTTCTACACAGAAGTCCAGACTTGGGCTATTCTTCTCCCTGAGAATAGACAAAATGGAATTCTAAAATTTCCATCTTTTTTCCCCCAGAGACTGTTTAGGAGGCTATGCATGGACTGTGGTCTTGATTCAGTCAAATTCTGTGACCCACTGTGTTCCTTTCAATGTTATAAAATTGTCCTGCTTTAGGGCTCAGGGATATAGACGAGATGTGTACTATGACATGATATAGGGATTGGCATAAAAAGTCCAGGGGTGATTCACATCTCCTATTTGTTAAGCTAAGACAAACTATTGAAAGAGGATGCAGATGTTTTTAATCTGTGGCTTCCTAAGAATTTTGCACATAATAATCACCATTAGTACTACAAACACTATTTTCAACTATTTACAACAACCATTTCAAGAAACTTGTCAACTTTCTTTTATATTACTTACAAATCTCTTCCTCCTTGTAGAAAGAAATAATTTACTTATCATCTTGGTACCATGAAAATCTTGTAAAACTGTTATGGGAAAGATTTTTTAAAAGTACTTAAGTCTTAAAAGATTAACTGGTTGGAAGTTGGAGAGGTCATTCATCTCAGAGTGAACATCATGTGTGTTATCAAGGAGGAAATGAAAACACCTGATATGTTTTGAAACTCAGATCATAGTAGAGGAAGGATGAGGAGAGAGTAGGCATTGCACAGTGTAAATTCAAGCCTGTTGAAAAGGTCTTCATCTAGCAATTAAGATGTTGGATCACTATATCTTGAGTAACTTTCATTTCACAAATGAAGAAGCTTATACCTGGTGTAGTTAACAAAGTTCCTAATACCTCTGTCCTCAGTATATTGTTCCTGGACCAGCAGCATTGTTATCACCTGGGAATTTGTTATATGTATAGATTCTTAGACTCTGCTCCATATATACTGAAATGAAATTGGCATTTTTTTTTAAATTGGCATCTTAACAAAGATCCAAAGGATTGGTTTTAGTGTGTGCATATATGTGTAAAAAGAAATATGTCTCATACATACCATTTGGTCACTTTTCAAAATTTAATACTGTGTAATATATATCTTTCTATGTCAATACAAATAAATCTACATTATTATCAATCAGGGGTAGACTGTAAATTATTTTACCCGACCCTATTGATTGGTTTTCATATCAATCTAAGATTCTGGTATTATAAGCAACACAATAATTGAGAAATGCTGGTCTAAAGGCCATTGAGCAGGACACATAGGGACCCTGACTCTGTTTCCACTGAAATCCTCCGTTTCTGTAACATCTTCTTGCCTTAATTGACCCCATGTGCAAATTATTTTATTGATCTTAAAAGCTTGGTCTGAAGAGAGGTCCAGGAAAATGGCCCACTACAGCAAATGCCATCATAAAATTCTGCCAAACCACGACAAATAAGTGAGCAGTTTCTGTGTTTGAGGCTGTCGTAACATGTTTTTCCGTTGCTCTGGTGACACCTGCCACCCCGGGTTCTTTTGCCAGGCACCCGAGGCTTCTGTTTCAGTAGCCAACTCGCGAGACCTGCACGTAGACAATGGAGGAAGGGATAATGCGCCTGCGCGAGCCCAAGCGCTAGCTCCGAGTCCAACGGTTGCCTAGCGATGGTCGCCTAGCAACTAGACCAAGTTTGTCCTGGGTCGGCCAAGTCCACAACTATTTGTCCACTATGGAGAAGTCAGCCATGGACATTGAGAGGGCCTCCCCTATCCCCTGGGACACAGACAGCCAGAAGAAGGACGTTCAGCTGCGGGTGATCCCGTCGGAGCTGAAGTTCCTGAACACGGTGGCTGGGAAAGTTTACCGCCTCCCGGTTACTGTACACAATCTCGGCCGTTGGAACCAGAAGATAAGGTTTCAAGAGCCAATTAAACCACAGGTGACACACTGAGGGGTGCTGGAACCAGGACCTCTGGAGGGCGGGGACTCTGAGAATGTCTTCTCACCTAACACTTCCCTTTGGCCCAGCAGTGGGCTCCTGAGGAGGTGGGGGTAGGATTGAACTTCCCCAGGTCCAGTAGTTTAGCAGGTGTTTTTATATGTGCTGCTGTACCCCCACTCCCCACCCTCTTTGCTTGAAGCTGACCTAGAATCTGTTTCTTCATTCCGAGTTTGGAAAGAAAGGAAGGGGTTCTTTGACTACTTGTACGAACCCTGAATCTGTGCACCTTGGCTTCATGATTCTATAGTTGCCTTAAGCACCATGAGAATAAAATTCTCTATTAACCCTTTGAGTCATAAAGTATTTGATTTCTCCAGAACTATGGAATTACTGGAAAGCTTTTTTTTTTTAATTTCACATATTAACAAATGTTTGTCGAGCACATATTATGTAACAGTCAAGAGATGTGAGGAATACTAATTGGACAAATTGCTGCTCTTGTAGGAACTAGAACCTAATGGGAACATTTTAGTACAAGTCTGTCCATCATGAATATTAGTGTTCTGAGAGATTGTCTCTGTCTTCTGACTTCAAAGTGGACAGAATTTCATCTCTCTTTCTGTTATTTTAGATCGTATATGTGAATGGGTGTCTATTAGTTCACAAGACTTTTGATATAGGAAATGTATAAGTTTTGATAAATAAGCAATAAATAACTGAGATTTTTCAGAAGGTATTCCTAGTGATTGCATCTGAATGCATAAAAGATGACCATAATTTTAAAGTTAAAGTTACATATATTTGTTTGTATATACATAGGCAAACCTGTTAGTGACTAGGAGAGCAATAAAAAAAAGAATTTTCATGTTCTGTTTTCTATTCTTCAAAAAAATACAGTGTTTATCTACATGGATATGCACAAATCTCAAAGTAAAGCTTGTTGGATTACTGTGTATATGTATATACTTATGAAGCCACCACCTGTATCAAATCATTAAATATATATCTAGCACATTAGAAGGCTGTTAGTGCCCCTTCCCTACAGTACCTGGAGTAATCACCCCATGGAGGTGATTAACCACTATTCTGATATCTAATAACACAGATTTGTTAGATATCTGAATATCTATATATTAAGTATGCACTATGCACCATATACAATGTTGCACATCATCTATTTGTAGGTAGCTGGTACAAAAAGAATACACAGTTATTATTTTCCAGGGACATACAGTTGATAGTTCTGTGCTTGATTTCAATACTATTTTTTAGCTTCCCACTATCCATTTAATACTGCTTTGCTAATTTGTGTGGCCTCTGGTTTGGTTAAGCCAGTCTTATTCGTAATTTCTCCCTCTTGCCTATGGCTCAGACTTCCTTTTCTTTCGACTCACATTTTTACTTCCCTCATCTACAAGATCCTCCTGCTCCCCACTTTCCCAAAACTCATCCACCTTTTAAGGTCAATGTGAGGTCTCATTAATTGTCATATCTCCCCATATTATTTCTACCCTCCAGGATACCTATTGCATTTACTAACGTTCCTTATATTTTGGATTTGAGTCTCAGTGACTCTTGGTAAATGTTAGTTTTGCCTAATTGGTCAGCTCATAAGCTGCTAAGAGTAGGATGCAAAGCATTTGGCTTTGAATAATTAATTCCAATATGATCTCTATTGTTACTGATTGAGGGTGAAGGAGGAAGATATTAAGTTTTACAGTCAGGTAGATTAGTTGTTATGGCATCCTCACTTCTGAGTGACTTTAGATATTGGTTTCACTCTACAGTCAGAGTCAATCTGTCTGCTGAGAGCCTTAATATCAACCTCATAGGACTTTAAAAGTGTATTGAGATAATAGATGTATAATTGCTTGACACATCATAAGTGATCAACAGTTATCAGTTCTCCTCTTTCTTCCTTAATATTTTCCTGAAGCTAGCAAATGTTTTTTCCTCTTTGGTCTATTCTTTCTTTATGTTTCCTCCAAGTTATGAAGCCCAGGTCCCCATGCAGCAAGTATACGAAATATTGCGTACTTCCTGTATTTAAGATACATACACATGTGTGTACACAATGTGTGTATGTACATATGCATGCAAGAATAAGTTCTGGTGATCTACTAAAACAACTAGATGACTATCGTTAATAATGTATATTTTTAAATTGCTAAGAGAGGATTATGAATGTTCTCATGAAAAAAATGAGTCTGTGAGGCAATGCATGTTAATTAGCCGTATATGCTCATTCCACAATATATACATGTATCAGAACATCACATTCTATCACATACATATATAAAATTATTATTTGTCAATTAAAATAAAATTGAAAGATTTTTGCTTTTAGGGCAGGAATAAGGACTAGAATTTGATAATAATGTACACTCCTATCTACATTTGCTCACATTATGTTCTTTTAAGGAGTTAAGGTGTATAATCTGGGGGCTGGAAATACAGCTCAGTGGTAAATGTGATTCACTGATAGAGTGCTTGTTGAGCAGGTGCAAGGCTCTGCGTTGGATCTCCAGCAACATACATATGCACACACACAATGATGTATAATTTGAATCTTTTTTTTCCCCACTGAAGTTCAAACTGATATTGACCAATCTGGATAAGGCACTTGCTTCTGGTCTTCATATGACAGCTATGGTGGAATATCATCCTGATAAAGATGAAAATACATTCGACCAACTACATATTTCAATAGGAAATAAAGTAATAGAAGTTCCTCTAATAGGGTATGTAATATTCATAGTCTGTATTTTCTCTGACTTGTATCTATTGTTTTCATATAGCTGAACTTGAAAAAAATTTCTAGAAAATTGTAGTGTTTACAGCATTCTCTAGTATTTTTATTTAAATATAAGTATCAAATAATTTAATGTTATTAGATTTTTGCAAGTTTATATTCATATTAATTTCACAGTATTGTCATATTCACTTCACTGAATTTTAAATAGGGCAGATTTTTGGCTTAAAGGTAAAAATGTTGCTCTTTTGAGATTGTTTGAAAAATGTGGATGAGAGCTGGGGTTGTGGCTAGTGGTAGAGAACTTACTTGGCACGTGTGAGGCCCTGGGTTTAATCCTCAGCACCAAATAAAAATAAATGAATGAATGAACAAATAAATAAATAAAGATATTGTGTCCATCTACAACTAAAAATAATAAAAAAAGTGAATGAATATAATGGATATAAGTAATTGATTTGAGATTAATTTTGATACACATTATTTATTTGACAAAGATAAATAATGATTCCTTTTCTCTTTTTGTACTTTAAAAAGTATATTTTGGCCCTAAGCAACTTAGTGAGACCCTGTCTCAAAATAAAATATAAAGAGGCTAGAGATGTGACTCAGTGGTTAACTGCCCCTGGGTTGAATTCCTGGTCCCTTGTTAAATTGCCCATTAAAGTTATTGTTTAAATTTAAAACGGTTTTATTTATACACACACACACACACACACACACACACACACACACACACACAGGATCTTCCTTTACCCCAGCAAAATGTGGTTCTATGGGTATTATTCTTTTGTCTATGTTTATCTACCACTTTAAGATTTAATATTGGAATATTTTCTATTATATAGTTTTAGGTGTATAGTTCTTAATAATTTCTCTTATATTTTTTCATTAATATAAACTAAATTTAGATCTGAAATTATTTTGGTTCTCCATGTTATTGAGAAGTTCTGATTTAACACACAATTCCATTCTACCTAGGAATCAAATAGTTTACACATAGTAGGAAAGGTATTAATTATTGCATGCATTAAGTTACTTTTAAATTTTTAAGAAGGGTCATTTTTAGTGCACTTTTTATTTTGGCATAACCATGACAGTGGCACTCAGATTTGCTTGCTTATTCTGTGTATGGAGAGAAGGGTTGAGTATGCCTTTGGTCTTGAAAAGATTTTGTCTTGTTCACACAATGTATACCGTCTCTCATCAGAGTCCATTTCTCACCAAAGTTGCAGCGTAAGTACAGCATTACCCATTACCCTCTTTATGTGTGGGACAAGACTGAAGGAAGGTGTGTGTGTGTGTGTGTGTGTGTGTGTGTGTGTGTGTGTGTATGTATGTATGTCACAGAGAGTTGCTGTTGTATGTATTTTTGATTCAGATGATTAAAAATTCACATCCAATTATATGAAATAAAACAGAGCCCTTATGCATTTTTTCCAGTTTGCCCCAATTGTACCATTTTGCAAAAGTATAGGATAATATCACAATGCAGAAATAGACAAGAATATGATCTATCTTATTAAGATTGCCATATCTGGGCTAGGGATATAGCTCAGTTGGTAGAAGACTTGCTTCGCATGCATAAGGCCCTGGGTTCAATCCCCAGCACCACAAAAAGAAAGAAAAAAAAAAAAAAGATTCCCATAGCGTGCTTGAACTCCTGTGCATGTCTGCTTGTCTCTGTGTGTCTGTGTTATTAAGTGCTAAACAATTTTATCATCTACCTAGGTTCAGATATTCACCACCAGGCAAGACACTGAAAGGGTTCTAATACCACAAGGATCTTTCCTGTTGCTTTATTACAGCTCCACCTACCTCACTTTTGCCTCACATTTGCCATCCCTGAAACTGTGGAAACTGTAATCTGTCATCCACTTTGAAAATTTGTTTCTTCAAATAGTTTGTATAAATTAAATCATGCAGCATATAATCTTTAGGGATTGGCTTTCTTTTTTTTCATTCAGCAAACTCCTCAGAGATTCAGCCATGTTGTTGACTATACTTTTGTTCCTTTGTATTACTGAGTACTATTCCATAGTATGGTATGTATATACTGCAGTTTTTATTTATCCATTTATTTATTTATTTATTTATTTATTTATTTTTGCAATTTTCATGAAAATATTTAATGTGCTATATTATTTGTTATGGCATTTCTAGGGAAAGGGAACATTTTTTAATTCGACAGTTTTTTTTAAAGCATTGATCTTTTGAAGAATAGAGACTGATAGCAGTTTTTAGTTATTATAAGTACTACACTGCTTTAATATTCTCGCACAAGTTTTATGTGAACATAAGTTTTCATTTCTCTGGAAAAAATGCCCATTAGTGCAATTGCTAGGTCATATGGTAATTGCATATTTAGTTTATTAGAGAATCCCAAATTGCTTCCCATAGTGGCTGTACCGTTTTACACTCCAATGAGCAGTGTGAGTGATACACTTTGCCCACATTCTTTCCAGCGTTTGTTGCTGTCACTATGTTTAAATTTTAGCCATTCTGACAGATAGTGGAATCTCATTGTAGTTTTAATTTGCATTTCCCTGATGACTGATAATGTTGAACATAAATTTTCATGTGTTTTTTCTGTCATCTGAATATCTTCTCTGATGAAATATTTGTAAATGTGTTTTGCTCATTTTAAAATTATATTGTTTGTTTTATTAAGTTTTTACAATTTCTTTGTATTCTGGATACAAGTTTTTGATGGACATGTGGCTTGAAAATATTTTTTTCCCAGTCTATGAATTGACTTTGCATCCTTTCAACATAATATTTTGTACAGCAATATTTTTTTCTTTTTAAATTTTGATTTCAATTTATCAGTATTTTAATGGTCCATGATTTTAATGTCAAGGCTAAGAACTCTTTGCCTAAGCCTTGATCATGAAGATTTTCTGCTATTTTTAAGTTTTACATTTACATCAGTGGTACTTTTAGAATTATTTTTTGTATGAAATGTGAAGTTTATGTAAAAGTTTCTCTTTTCCTAGTAGATATCCAATTGCTTTGACCCCCATTGTTGAAAAAGCTAACCTTTTCCATTGAATTGATTGTGAATCTTTGGGAAAAAAGTCAGTGGAGGGGCTAGGAGTGTTGCTCAGTGGTAGAATGCTCACCTAGCATACTCGTGTTCAATTCTCAGTCTCTCTCTCAAATACACACACACACACAAAATCAATGAGCATATTAGGGTTGATTTCTTTCTGAGTTCTGTAGTTTGTTCTACTGCCTATGTGTCTATACCTTTACCAACATCATGCTATCTTAATTACCTTTACTGCAAAGTGTTTCTTAAAATGTAACAAAGCAATTCTTCACACTTTACTGTTTTGATAAGATTATTTTAGCTATTTTAATGTCTCACCCTTTCCATACGAATTTCAGGATAAGTTTTCTGAGCCCACAAAAAATATGTTGGGATTTTGATAAGATTTAAATTTAGCATGTAGAACAATTTGAGAATTAACATCTTTATTATGAAAATTTCCCAATTTATGAACATGCTATGTCTTCCCATTTATTTAGGTCTTCTTTGATGTCTTTTACCAGCATATTGTCATTTTTCAATACAAAGATCCTGCATGAGTGTCTTAATGTGCATCCTGGTATTTCATTTTTTGGAGTGTTTGTAAATGTCATTGAATTTTTAATTTTGGTCTTAAAATGTTCCTTGATAGTATGTAAATACAATTGTTTTCTGTGAGTTGATATTTTATCATCTCACCTTGCTGACCTCAATTTCTAGGAGATTTTTGTGTGTTTGTATTTTTAGATTTCTTTTTATTGTCTGTCCCATCTATTTTAACTTTACAAGAGTCTTTATTATGAAGAAATGTGGAATTTTTTAATATTTTATTTTTTAGTTATAGTTGGACATAATACCTTTATTTTGTTTATTTATTTTTATGTGGTACTGAGGATTAAACCCAGGGTCTCGCACATGCTAGGCAAATACTCTGTCACTGAGCTACAACTCTAGCCCCAGAAATGTGGAATTTTATCAAAAGCTTTTTCTGTGAAAATTCTGATGATGATGATGATGATGATTTTGGTACCAAGGATTGAACCTAGGAGTGAACCACTGAGCCACATCCCCAGTCCTTTTTATATTTTATTTAGAGACAGGGTCTCGCTAAGTTGCTTACAGCCTTGCTAAGTTGCTGAGGCTGGCTTTGAACTGTTGATCCTCCTGCCTCAGCCTCCTGAGTTGCTGGGATTATAGGCATGAGCCGCTGTGCCCTGATGATCATGATTTTTTTGCAACTTATTTATATGGTGGACTGCATAGACTAATTTTTGAATGTTGAACTAGACTTGTCCTTGTATACATGGGATGAATTCCTCTTGGTTATACAGTATCATACTTTTCCTGTATGCTAGAATTTGGTTTGCTAATGTTATATTTGAGATTGCTGGGTCCCAATTCTTGAGAGATATTGGTCTATAGTTTGTTTTATTTATTTTTTGTTTGTTTTGTATTGCCTTTGTCTGGCTTTGGTGTCAGGGTAGTACCAACCTCATAAAATGAATTAAGAAATATTTTCTCTTTTGTTTTCTGGAAAAGAAGCTTCTTCTTCTCCTTCTCCTTCTCCTTCTCCTTCTCCTTCTCCTTCTCCTTCTCTTCCTTCTTCCTTCTTCCTTCTTCCTTCTTTCTTCTTCTTCTTCTTCTTCTTTTTCTTCTTCAATATTTTTTATTTGTAGATGGACACAATACCTTTATTTATTCATTTTTATGTGGTGCTAAGGATCAAACCCAGGGCCCTACATGTGCTTGGCAAGTGCTCTACCACTGAGCTACAACCTCAGACCCTGAAAGAGCTTCTTTAATATTGATACTAATTATTTAAAGAGTGAATTTGTCTGGGCCTGGAGATTTCTTTTTCAGGATGTTATAAATGATGAGTTCAATTTTTGATGTTTAGTGGGTTGTTTATATTGCCTGTTTCATCTTGGTTGAGTTATTATAGTTTGCGGTTTTCCAGGAATTCTTACAGTTTTATATTGTCAAATATATGAATATGAAGTTTTCAGTATTTTTTTCTTTTTAAATGACTGTAACAGCATAGTGATATCCTCTTTGTTATTCCTGATGTCAGTGATTTATCTTTTTATTTATTTACTTTTTAAATATTGGAATGGGTTTATCAACTTTATTTATTTTTTAAAAAATCTTAATTTCTTATTGATTTTATCATTTTATTTTACATTCTATTGATTGCTGCTCTCTATTGTTTATTTCCTTCTTGAGTTGAGTTTATGTTACTGTCTTTTTCTAGTTTCTTGATGTTGGAAATTAAGTCATTGATTTAAAACATTCCCCTCCACCCTACTTTTTTGTTTGTTTGTTTCTGTATCAGAGATTGAAACCAGGGGCACTTAACCACTGAGCCACATCCCCAGCCTTTTTTTATATTTCATTTGAAACAGGGTCTAGTTGCTTAGAGCTTCTCTTAAGTTGCTGAGACTGGCTTTGAACTTATGATCTTCCTACCTCAGCTTCCTGAAATGCTGGGATGACAGGTGTGAGCCACTGTGCTTGGCAGCACTGTTTATTTTTGTCCCATGTATTTATATGATGCATTTTTGTTTTTGTTCACTTGTATATGTTTTTTAGATATCTTTGAAACTTCTTTGACTTGTGGATTATAAGTGTGTTAATTAATTTCTGCACATTTAAAGAGTTTCCTGTTGTTTTTTTCTTTTATTGATCTATATTTGATTCTGTTATATGCCCCAGTCTGGCTGGGCAGGATTCAGGAGCCACTTGTCAAAAGAAACTAACTTTATTTTTAGAACCACACACGGCCAAACAAAACAGCTCCTCAGGAAAAACCCTCAGAGCCCAAATGCCACCACCAGCTTCCCACAAGCCTCTCCACCTCCCACAATCCTCCTGCTCTTAAGGCCGATTGGCTGGGTTGTGTGGGCGGAGCCAAAGAAGTCCCCCAATGAGCAGCTCCATGGTTTGAAAGGGCAGGGAAACAGCCCAATGAGCATCACCACAGAGGAGCCAATCAGCTAGATGTTGCTGGGGCTGCTGTGAGCCAATCATCAGCTGGCAGTCTGAAAGTTTGCTGGCAGCTGGAAGTGTGCTGGGGCCCCTTCGGCTGTGGCTCTCAACAGTTATGATTAGCTAAAACATTGGACATGATTTAAAATACCTTAAATTTGTTCACCTTTATGGTTAAGAATACAGTCTATTTTGGTGAATATTCCATAAGT
>NC_135493.1:95634307-95724307 GCF_052094955.1 Ictidomys tridecemlineatus | reverse complement strand
TTGTTGTTGTTGTTTTTACTGAAAAGAAAAAGAAAAGTTTGTTATGTCTCTCAAGACTTTTCTTTTATCAAAGGTAGCCAACTATACACATTTTACTCCTCATGTTTTTTTAATTTTTAAATTTTTAATTGTTTTGCTTTTAACAATACGTTCTAGATAATACTCTATAGCAGTATGGATAGGTCTTCCTATCACTTTTTTAACACAAACTGATTCTTCATTGTTTAGGTGTACCATAGTTTGTTCAACCAGTCTCCTATTGAAGGCCATTGGGTTATTTCCAATCTTTTGCTATTATAAATAGTGGTGAAAGGAATCATTTGGTAAGTGTTATCTTGTTTTTTTTTTTTTTTTTTTTGCTAGATTTCTAAAAGATTGCTTGGTCAAAGGATAAATATACATAATTTCTAAAAGACGTTACAAATTCTTCAAAGGAATTGCATTTCCAATAGCTCTGTATTGAGAGTGCCTAATTCTCCTCAATTTCACCAATGGAGAATGTTGTCAAATTTTGAGAATTTTTGCCAACTGAATGGTATCTCAGTGTAGTTTTAATTTACATTTCTCTTCCTATGATTATTGTAGGACATCTTTGCATATGCTTGGTCTATTTTACACAGTCATTTGCTTTGGGATGGTAGAGATTGGAATGTTCTTCAAATTACATAATGTGAGTGTTTTAGACTAAGTTCCCCAGGGACATACCTTAAGACAGAGTCATGTGAAAGTGAATTAGGAAGTATTTCCATGGATCAGTAGCATGTTAATGAAGAAATGGAACAAGGAAGGGAAGGAGGCAAGACAAGGGTATAATTAGTAAGCAAAGTTCCAAGGACTATTCTGGGTCAATCTCATAGTGGGATTATGGAGACTGTGGAACATGCACTTCAGAATTGTCTCCAGCTGGTGGTAAGGGAACTGGGATGTTTATTCTCTTCATTGTTAGACACTGATTGGTTAAAGATTGCTCTCAGGAGAGACAGATTTCCAGGCACTTCCTGCTCTCTCTGACCAGCTGCTTGAGGATAGTCATCCAACTAAAAGATATGGATGCTGGCTGTTGGAAATACAAGCCTATGGGGAGCCAGGAAGCACGAAAATGGTAAAGAGATGAGAGAGGTTACAAGCTGAACACTGGCAGCATCTCCTCCAATGAATGACAATCCATCCCACACTGATGAGAGGTCTACATTGTACAAAAGGGTCGTTATCAGGAATAATTTCAAAATCAACACTAATAAATAAGAAAGCATCACTGGTATTTTATTTACTTGATTTGACTTCACAGCTATTTGCTAATCACGTGTTAAAAGAAAATTACAGTGTATTATGCACACCCAGTTTTCCCTAGTCACACAGTTGAGTCAGATGGCTCCTATGAGACTGCCTTTGAAATTTCACAGACGCCCAAGGTAATCCCTTTGTGTGAAATCAACACCCAGACCTGTGTTGGAATTAAACCAGGGTTCCCCTGATACCAGCAAGAGGAATAAACAGAGCTTTGTTTTCCCAGCTAATGAGAGCAAACAGCTCTATCCCGGGTGGCCTTCCTTAGAGGTTTTGCAACTGTAAGATAATCACATGTGGGCCAGATCTCAGCTCAACAATCCTGAATGAGAAACCAGGAAGGGAATAAAACAAAATGCCTTGCTTGAGTCTCAAGAATTTTAACCCTGTGGCAAGAAGCTTATTGACAAAGGGAACAGATTTTACCTGTTAGGCTTTTGTCCCTGGTCTCTACGTTTTGATTTATAGGATGACCCAAGGAGCTGTAAGACTCTAACATTGCAGAGAGCAAAGCTATTCCTCATTCCACTTATTTTCTTAATACTTAAAATCAGTAAGCAGAAATATGGATTGTGAAAGAAGAGCTAGCATGCAAATTGACCCAGAGTATAATTTCACCATATTTGGATATTTTTCTCCTCAGTTCTAAAGCTTTGGTCAATTTTAGAGTGACTTTTTTGTCTTTTTATGCCTAGGATTTTTCCATTTTTAGCACTCTCAATCCAGGGCAAAGTGGGATGGCTGGTTACCCTAGTACTTTCTTGAATAATTCTGGTTATGTTAATGATTTAGGATAGGGATTATCAAACCAAAGCATATCCATATTCTCTGAGTTTCTTGGTAACATGCAGATTTTGATTCAAAAGGCCAACGGTGGGAGATGCAATTCTGCATTTCTAGTTTCTAGGTGACACTGCTGTTTCTGGTCTACCCATGGGCCATACTTGGAGTAGCAAAGATCAAAGGCAGAGACAATACCAATGCCAAGTTTTGCTGCTGCAAATCCCAAACATTTCAAATTGTATCTTGGTTTATCTCAATATGATTATGTTTCTTTATGAGCGTGCAAGGTGAAGGAAGAAAAAATTGACTTACTAATAGTGCATTCACATTTATGAAAAACAGCTTAAAGGAAGGATATTCAATTTGTACAAAGAACATTTAATTAATATAAAATTATAAATTTTGGTTGTTGCTTTACTGTTTTGTATTGTATGTTTTATTTAGTTTTTAAAATTTTGAACAAATTTTGAACTTGATATTTTCCAAGGTATTTTTTATTTTATTATCATGTCCACACTACCTATTCCTCTCACAATCAGATATAATCACCATTCACATGCACCTTCAAATGGAGTTGTATGTTTTTTATCCTTATTCATTCTTATAAAAGGCTTAATTCTATATATTTCTTGTATAGTTCCATATATATGACATGAAAGTGCTTACTAGGGGCTCTTCTACATTTATTTCATTGACTTCATATCTAAAACTTCATTTATGTACTTTTGTTTGGGCACATTTCCCAATAGCAAATCTCCTTTAAATGACACATTTTGTCAGTGTTATGAGACAACTTTGATTCCATAAAAGTTGGTTTGGAGTATTCTTAAATACCAGAGCAGGCTTGTCACTATTTGTCTCCATTGCTACCACAAATACGATAAACAACATCTATATGCTTTTCCAATGAGTTGTCTAGAATTATTTTTTTGCCAGGTGTGTCAAATGCAGGATACCCACTATTATTCCTATTTGGTCAAGTTTCCATCTATTGTAGAAAAGGACTAATAGAATACAGGGGACATTTCATTTATTGAACCTATCACAATTGTGAGATGTCCTCTCAAACCCAACTTCACTGGATTTATAAATCTATTAATGTTTAGTAACTTTTTTAGGGTGCATTATATGTGTGTATTTTTGTGTGTGCACACATGCTAGTATAAGTGTAGTGAGGTAAAAATTCATATCACTCTTGACTATGATAAAAGAAGAAAACCCTAAGAAGTTTATTTTACTTTGTTTTTAAAAATTATGTTTTACTACATACCAGAAGGATTTCACATAACTTGCATGGGTGCATGTCAACATAGAAAATTAGCAAGCATTAAAAATGGAATGAGGAGCCACACATGGTGGCACACCCCTATAATTCCAGTAGCTTGGGAGGCTGAGGCAGGAGGATCACAAGTTTGAGGATAGGCTCAGCAACTTAGAGAGATCCTGACTCAAAATAAAACATAAAAAGGACTGGGGGTGCAGCTCAATGGTAGAGCTTCCTTGGGTTTAATTTCCAGTATCACACACACACAAAAAGGAGTGAAGGAAAATTAATCAGAAGGTAAAGAGAAGCTAGGAATAAACTTAGAAGTAGATACAACATTAACATCTAGAATTTATACTTCTAGAAACAGATATAATAGTGTCAAGAGAGAAAAGCAGATCAACTGATCTGTATATTGCACAGGGTCATTTCAATATATTTTATCTTGCTCCCTGGCATCAATGCCAAAGACAAACTAGTGTTTGTCCTAAGAAGATGAAACTTTCTAATCAACAAAATTGACATCATTTAGATACACTAAAATGATCCTATTTAAGTGTTTATGTTGATTAGTTTTGACAAATTTATAAACCTGTGTAAGTACTACTACAATCTAGATGCAAAACATTTCTAAAACCCATATTTTCTTGCACCTCATACCAGTTTATCTTCCCCACTTCTAGCCCCAGGCAACAACTCCTCCTGTTTTCTGTTACTGTAGATCAGATTTGTCTTTTCTAAAATGTTATATAAATGGAGTCAGAGAGCATGTGGTCTTTGGAGTCTGTCTTTGTTCCCTCACCATATTGTTTTTGAGATTCGACCATGTTGTATGTATCAAAAGTTATTTTTACTAATGAGTGATATTCCATTGTGTGAATATACCATGATGTGTTCATTTATTCACTAGTTTATAGGAGAAATATTGTAAGAGAAGGAAATCTGGAAGAAAAACAAACCTGTAGACCTGTCAGCTTTGCTTTATGCATAATAAAATGTAAAGGGAATAGAATTTTTGCTAAAATATATATCCTTTAACTCAACAGCTAAACTTTTTTTCTCTCTCTCTAGACCTATCACTTTTTTAAATTAGTAAACATTTTATTATAGAAACCTAAAATACTTTAGATTTATTTAAATTCTCATTGTTGGAAATCAATGTATGTCATAATTATAATCTTTGGCTCACATATCATCCCAGAATGGCAGACAGATAGCAGATTGTATTAACCTCCCTCAATTTCAAAGGAAACAAAACTTCTGGAAGTACATTAATATATTAGGCTAAAGTAGAAAGCTAAGACTGAAACTAGGAACACAATAAGATTTTCAAAGTTACTCTATCTATCCCTTCCTGTGTTCTTATTCTGAAAGAGGTGTGTGTGTGTGTGTGTGTGTGTGTGTGTGTGTGTGTGTGTGTGTGACCAAGGGACAGGGTGTGTGTTACGGGGAGGAAGGTGGAATGAAAAGGCAAGGAACTTCATTCCCATCCCAATGGCTTCTTCTCATTCAACCCCAAGCTGTTGATCTTTTAAATTTGTTTTATAAATAAGTTTCTGTGTTGAAAACCCATTGATTGAACCAAATCAATCCAGGAAAATGAGGATTCTCTGTTTTAAAATACAAATTTCAATGATGTCATAATGCCTTCCATTTACAGGGCACGGTCTACTTCTTTAAAGGGTTTTCACAGACATTTCATTTAGCTAGAAGAACAAAGCTAATCAATAAAGGTAATTAATTAAGACTATGTATTCACAAATGTCTTAAATCCAGTTAACATTTAATTATCCTTGTTAATGGGAAATGGACCCAGTTTGTGTGTAAGGCCACACAAAAACTAAAAATTCAATTATAGCAAATAGTTTCTAACTTCTTTTTCATTAAACTTTGTATGGAGATCTTAGAAAATATCCAACAGTGATTAAAGAAAATATTTAAAAAGCAGTGCATGTGGGTTCCATTTCCTATTTCTCTTTCAAGAGAAAGGTGGTGAACAAGTGAAATAAGAATGCTAAGAAAATACATTTTTAAAACCCTCAAAATTATTTTCCAAAACATGGTTGCCAAAATCTATATGATGAAAACACGTGTGTTTTTAAAGTAATTTAAAAGTCTACCAATGGGCAAATATTAAATCATCAACAACAGCATAGCTTCACTTTGAGCTGTTGCTGGGACCAAGAGGAGAGACAAGACAGATCTGAGCAGAGAGACATGGGTCTCAAGTTGCCCGGATGGTTATAGTTAACTATTTTACTAGCATAATTGCTAATAGCTCCTTTTCATTCTCAACAGTGATCTGATTTAGACAACAAATTATATGGTCATCCTAGCTCTAAGGAAACAGCACAGAAGCACAAAAGATCAAAATGAGAAAATTTCCTCTTTTTTTTCCCCCATCTCTCCTTCTCCAAAGTTTGAGCATTTGCTCAAACTGACATCTTGCCTGTTCTAAATTATAGATACAGTGAGGCTTCCTCTCCCTTCTATTCATATTGAATCAGTGATTTGAAACTGTGGGTGTTCATTAGAATCACTGAGAGGCTTATAAATGCCAGTGCCTGAGAAATATCTTGGAACAATTAAATCAGTGTCTCTGGAGGTGGGCCCTAGTCTTGATAATATTAGAATTTCCAGAAAATTCTAATATTAATTCTAATGGTCTTCAAATAATAATTTCTATTATAAGGTACCTGATATTGTGAGTAATGGAGAAACTTAAGGTCTCCTTGGGGAAAAATGATTTCCATGCCTGTTATCCTTGACCAAGGACCATAGAATACTTCCCTTTCCTCCATTCTCTGGGTGGTCAAAGTTTCTTCTCATTCTTGTTATCTGCTGTTCACACAGAGAGAAATCATTCTACTTTTCCCTCTGAAATCTTTGTTGCCTGCAATAATAATATAACAAAGCTTAAAATATAATAAGCCAAATGAAGAGTTCCTTTGTCCTGAGATAAAGGCACTTGAACTGAGAAATGATCAAGGCATTTGAAGGGACCTGAAACTTGGCCACTCATTACCTGATGGAGGCTCTGACATTTAGAAAGCTTAGGCAACAGAAGCTAGGTGGCAGTCCTGCTTAGCAATTAAAGAACATGTCATAAAGACAACTTATAAGGAGGATCCACAGAAGAAAACCAAAATGAACTTATCGTTGATTTAACACCAGCATGGGATCAACTGGGAAAAACTTGCTAATATCATTACTTTAAATAAGATTTTTCTTATTAAAGTTGAGGAATTTCCCTTACATTATAGGCAACTCTGAAGTTTCTCAGATGCTTCTCAATAGGCTCCATAACCTTTTTACATTCCATTCTAGAGGTTAACCCCACTCAGGTGAATGTCCGTAATAGAAATGGCTAGTCACTTATCCTTCATTATCTGAAAGCATATGAAGAGTTTATGGGGAATATTGCAAAACATCTGAAATGGCAATTGGTGGGATACCCAAACCATGGCAAAGAGCCATTCTTTTTAAAAGATATGACATAGTTGTTTATCAGGAAGTTTACCAAAATATTAAAAGTGTCTGTATCTAGGCTAGGGGATTTGTGAAGATTTGTGTGTTCTTTCTTTCATATTTGTGGTCTTATTTAAATTTTTTATAATAAAGATATGTAATTTTCTTTAAGATTTTCACTTCTTTTTTATGAGAGTCAAAATGCCCTTCAACTCACTAATGTCCATTAGTGATTAGATAATTAGCAGATCATGACTGTTTTCTGTCATGTCTACTCTCAGCCCAAGGCCTGCTTTACTTTAATTGATGGCTCCCCTAATTAGAGTTGTTAATGGATGATGCCAGTGTGTGTTCATCCCAGACAATCAATAGATTGTTCTTGTACTCACTCTTATTTGGAAAGCTGACCAGAAGTTGATGTTTTTGTTTGTTTGCTGTTGTTCTGAGGAATATTCAAGATGAAGATAGAGGATATTGAGGTGTGTAGATTTCATACACCTTGAAGTATTTAACAAACTACCCCTTATAATAGATATCATTTTTGAAACTATAAGATAAATTGCTACATCAAAACTAAGAGTTCAGAAAGATTTAGTGAGTCTTCTAAACATATATTCATTTAACTATTTGAGTTAAGCACAGTATATTAAGGAATAGAGTTGAGAATACAATTGGCAGTAACAGTTGAATATCTCAGTGGTTAAGCAGACTGTTTCAAAACTAATGCTCTATGTATTGAGTGGGATTTTCCCTTTTCTCTGAAATTTCAGTTAATGCATAAAACTGATGATAAAAAACTAATTAATACCCTATATCTAAGTTCATAAAGTCATTTAGAGTTAAGATCAGCCACTCTCCTGTGAGGAATCTGAACTGGAGATTTTTTAAAATGATCCTACCTGACCCCTCTCCTAGTGAGTGCAATGGGAGAATTGGTGTTAGGGGAAGCTTATGGTCTTTAATATCTGTCAACTGAGCTATTTTGGCCCTTTAGCATTACCATCACTCTTTCTCTGATTAGGCAGGGGAGGTACTTCCCTTTTTAAAAGTTAAGGTGGGGACTTCAAGAGAATCATTCATAAATTATGGATAACTATTAGAAAAGGAGACTGGAATTTCACTCGTTCATTGGATGTTTCCATAGCCAGATAATTTGGTGGCCTATCCCTGTACTATTAGAAGAAGGAAACAAGAATTGGTGAAGCTGGCAAAGTGAAGGACTACCAAATAGACAGGTTTCCAGGAACAGACTCCACTTTAATTCATGTTTCCTGAGAGTGACATAAAATACATGAAAAGAGGGAAGGTGCAACCAGAAGCCCAAGTTTTACAGCACTACTGCAGTATTGGAGTAAAAGCGGCAGAACCATCAGAGAAACGTGTTGTGGCAGCACCAGGGAGGAAATCTGAAGGCACAGTCTAGAATGTAACCCAGAAAGACAAGATAAAATCTATTAAAAAAAAAAGATTAAAAGACACGAAGTAGGAGCTGGGAATATAGCTCACTGATAGAGCATGTACTTAGCATGTACAAGACCCTGGATTCAATCCATAACACCAAAAAGAAAAAAAAAAGGAGGGGGTTGGAGATCTGAAGGAAAGGAATTATTCAAAGAAGAGATAATGGAGAATGAGAATTTTCCAGATTCACTGTCAGACACCAAACTTCATTATGAAATCCTAAGGAGTTCCAAATAGGATAAATAAAAAGGAATCTACATCATGATATACCTTAGTGGAACTTCAGTTTAACAAAGAGAAAGAAAATATTAAAAGCAGCCAGAGAGAAAAGATTAATAATTGTTTATAAAAGGATGGCTACTAGACCAATAGATACAATGAAGACAGAAGGCAGTGGAATAATTCATTAATATTTTGAGATTAAATACCTGTAAAATTAGAATTTTGTTTCTAGATAAACTTTCAAGAATAAAAATGAAATAAGAAAAAATTTTTTATAAACAATACTTAAAAGGTCTATTAGTATATCCTCATTGAGATCAAATATTTAATTTATTTATTTAAAAAAATTTAGTGGCACTGAGGATTGAACTCAGGGCCTCATGCATGCTGGGCAAGTGCTCTACAACTGAACTATACTCCCAAACCCATTAAGGTAAATTCTAACAGATTGCCAATCAAGCAAGAGAAAATAATCTCAGATCTATGGTCTGAAATGTAAGAAGAGATGATAATAGATAAAAATCCAAATTAAATACATAAACTAATAAAACAACTAAATCTATCAATGCTTAAAAATGACCATTAAGGCTGAGTATGTGGCTCAGTGGTACAGCATCTACCTGGTATGTGTGAGGCCCTGGGTTTGATCCCCAAGATGGAAAAAAAAAAAAAAGAAAAAGAATACAAAATAATTTTTAAAGAATTATATGGGAAGCCATATGATCAGCAAAGAAATAAGAAGCAAACTCCCAACTCATTTGATAATGCCAGCACAATCTTGATTCAATAACCAATCAAGAATAATACAAGAAGAAGAGCCAAGTGTGGAGGCTGATGCAGGAGAATCACGAGTTCAAAGCCAATCTCAGCAAGCAAGGTGGTAAGCAACTCAGTGAGACCCTCTCTAAATAAAAATACAAAATAGGGCTGGAAATAACTAGAAATAACTAGAAATAACAGGGAACTTTTCTAACTTAATAAAGGGCATCTATGATGTGGCTCAGTGGTTGAGTGCCCCTGAGTTCAATCCTTGTAACACCTTCCCCCCAAAAAATAAACAAAAAAGAATAATACAAGAAGAGAAAATTGTGGACAGTTCTTATTGATGAATATAGATGTAGGAGAGTCAAACATTATATTACAAACTGAATCTAGTAATGTTTAAAAAGGTAAAGTGTAGGAAGAGAAAAACAAAACAGAACAAAAAGATTTTAACTCCTCTCCCAAAATAAAAATAAAAACCCCAAATTGATGACCAGGTTTAGTTTACATCAGGAATGCAAAATTAATTTAGTATTAGGATATTAATCAATGTAATTCACAATGTTGATAATTTAAAGTTGAAAAATCATATGGATAATGAAAATGAGGGATAGTAAAGTTAATATCTATCTGCTGTGGTTTGAAAGTTCTCTGCCATTTTGACAGTATTAGAAGGTGAGATTTTAAAGAGATGTTTAGTTATCATGGGGATGGATTTGCTAAGAAAAAGCAAGCTCTCTTGCACCCTATGTGTTCTTTTGCTTCTATCCTCTTGCTCTTTCTCTATTACTGTTAAGTGGTGTCTCCAGGCGATGCCCCATGCTATGGTATGACACAAGGAAAGTCCCTCACAAGATACTAGATTAGATAGCACCCTGATACTGAACTTCCCAGCCTCCAGAACTGTGAAAAATACATTCCTTTTCTTAATTAGTTATCCAGTCTGTGATATTCTGTTATAGCAGCAGAAAATGGATTAACACACTAATCATAATTGTAACATTCAGCAAACTACAAATAACAGGGAACTTTTCTAACCTGATAAAGGACATCTATGAATGTAATGGAAATTATTGCACTAATGGTGACAAAATGAAAGGATTTTTTAAGATCAGAAAAAATAACAAGAGAACTTCCTGAACCTGCCTTTTTTTTTTTTTTAAATATACCAGGAATTGAACCCAGGGGCACTTAACCACTGAGCCACATCCCCAGTCTATTTTTTAAAATTTTTTAGTGGAAGACAAGGTCTCGCTAAGTTACCTAGGGCCTTGCAAGGTTGCCGATGCTGGCTTTGAAATCAAGATCCTTCTGTCTCAACCTCCTGAGCCCCTGGAATTAACAGGTATAAGCCATTTCACCTGGCTAACCCGGCTTTTGAACATTGTACTGGATATCCTAGCAAGTGCAATATAACAAAGAAAAAAATTAATGTCAGAATTTAAAAGGAAGGAAAAGCTGTCATTATGGCAAGATGATGTCATTATCTGTTTAGAAAATCTGAAAGAATTCATAGTTTACTAGAGCCAAGAAGAATGTTAAGCAAGTTTCCTGAATCTAAAAACAACGAAATGTATAGAAGTCAATTGCATCTCTGCAAATGAGTAATAATGTGTTAGAATATATATCTCCAATACCTATTGAGTTATGTTAGTACTTTCATTTCCCATTGTCACATTGTACAACTTTTGCTGTCTGCCATCTTAATTTAGTGGTAGACGCATATTTAAGTGGAGTCTAGCCTATTGCTGTTTCATTGGCCATGGAGTCTCCATTCATCTTTTGTTTGAGAAAATTTCATATTTTAGTTTTCATCAAAAAGATTTCAAAGGAATATATTAACTGAGTTTTTGCAGAGTGAAAAATATTTATTTGTTGGTTTTATACTTGAACAATATTTATTTGGCTGTAACATTGCTAGGACTCTTTTTCTCATAGAGGTATATAGGCATTGCTGTGCTCTTCATAGGTGACTTTATGTTTTATTACCTACAAGACATTCTCTTTACTTAAAAAAAATTTAGTAAGATTTATTGGTAGTACCAGTATTAGGTTCACAGCCTGTGTGAAATGTAGCCTTCCATTCACTCCCTCTTCACATAGGAGCATAGCATCCCTCTCTCAATAGCTCCCATTGTAGTGGAACCCTTCTTACTATTCATGAACATATATTAACACATTATTATTATCCAATTCTGTTGAGCACGTGGTTCACTCTTGTGTTATTCATTCTGTGACTGTGGGGGGGGGAGTGGAGGGGGAGAGATTGAACCCCAAACCATTGTTTTTCTGAGCTGCATCAGCAACCATTTTTCAAATTTTATTTTATTATATTTTATTTGATGTTTTGTTTGTTTTAATTTGTTATACATGACAGTAGAATGCATTTATGCACTTTGATATATATCATACATAGATGGGAGATAATTTCTCATTTTTCTGAGTGTACATGTTGCAGAATCATATTGGTCATGTAGTGTCATACACACACACACACACACACACACACACACACACACACACACAGTAATAATGTCTGTTTCACTCTACTATCTTTCCTATCCCCACATCTCCTCCCATCACTTCCCTCTACCTAATCTAAGGTAATGCTATTTTTTCCTAGTGCTCCCCTGCCTTATTATCAATTAGCATGCACATATTAGAGAAAACATTCGGCCTTTGGTTTTGTGAGATTGGCTTACTTTGCTTAGCATGATATTCTCCAACTCCAACTGTTTACTGACAAATGTCATTATTTTACTCTTCTTTAAAGCTGATTAATATTCCATTGAGTATATACACCACATTTTCTTTATCCATTCATCTATGAGGGACACCTAGGTTGGTTCCATAGTCTAGCTATTGTGAGTTGAGCTACTATAAACATTGATGTGGCTGCATCACTATAGTATGCTGATTTTAAATTCTTTGGGTATAAACCAAGGAGTGGGATAGCTGGGTCAAATGGTGGATCCATTCCCAATTTTCTGAGGAATCTCCATACTGCTTTCCATGGTGATTGCACCAACTTGCAGTCCCATCATTCTTCCTAGAAATAGAAAAAGCAATCATGAAGTTTATTTGGAAAAATAAGAGACCCAGAATAACTAAGACAATCCTTAGCAAGAAAAGTGAAGCAGGAGGCAACACAATACCAGACCTTAAACTATAATACACAGCTATAGTAATAAAAATGACATGATACTGGCACCAAAACAGATTTGTAGACCAATGGTGCAGAATAGAGGACAACAATTTGTGCCGGCAAAACTAGAAATCCATATGAAGCAAAATGAAATTAAACCTTTATCTCTCACCCTGCACAAAAATCAAATCAAAGTGGATCAGAAACTTAAGCACTAGAACAGAGACCCTGCACCTAATATAAGAAAAAACAGGCCCAAATCTTTACCACATCAGCCTAGGATCTGACTTCCTTAACGAGACTCCTAAAGTGCAAGAAGTAAAATCAAGAATCAATAAATGGGATGAATTCAAATTAAAAATCTTCTTCTCAGCAAAGGAAACAATCCATAATGTGAGGAGAGAGCCTAAAAATTGGGAGAAAATCTTTACCACATGCACCTCTGATAAAGAATTAACCCTTAGAATATATAAGGAACTAAAAAAAAATTAACACCAAAAATACAAATAACCCAATCAATAAATGGGCTAAGGAAATGAACAGACACTTCACAGAAGAAAAAATACAATTGGTCAACAAATATATGAAAAAGTGTTCATCATCTCTAGCAATTAGAGAAATGCAAATCAAAACCACACTAAGAATACAGGTAACAATAAATGTTGGTGAGGATGTGGTGAAAAAGGTCCATTCATACTTTTTAAAAATTTGTGTTTATTTGTGGTACTGGGGATCAAACCCAGGGCCTCATGCATTCTAGGCAGGCATTCTACCACTGCGCTACATCCCCAGCCACACTCTCTTCTTGAACTCCAGAAAAACTTATGAAGATAAATATTAGTTTTGTTCATTCTATCCATCAGGGCCTACTCAAAAAATAGACACCACATTAGGTAAGTTAACAGAGAAGATTTAATATAAGCATCTATTTGGCTATGAGAGGGCCAAAAGAACAAAAGGGAAATACTGAGGGAACCTAAAGATAAAACCTGATATAGTTACCATTTCTAAGAATGGAGAAACAAAGGGAACGGGTGATCAGAACCTAGAAACCTGGAGGCAGGGACTTCAACCTCTGAGGAAGGAGTGCAGACTGGCTGGTGCCAGCATTTTGGGAGCTTGAAGAGGTCCAGCAGAACTGAATCTCAAACTTCTAAAGAGGTCAGCCACTTTAATCACTGGGGGGGGGGCAAAATAAATTTGTTGTGAGAATAACAAAAGTAATTGGAAATAGGAACTAACAAAGAGCCCTTGCTGGAAGGATGCTGACAGGAGCATCATGCATAAAAGAGGAAGGATATTCCCCCCCTCTTGATTTCCGATATCCCTCTAGTTAAGGGTCTAATTGGTGATGAAAAATGTAATTTGCAGAGTTCCAGCCCCAGTGGAATATAAAAAGGTGGATTTGGAGCTGAGAGTTTACTAACTGGCATGCTCATTTAGTACTTTTTTCCTGGGTATGCTTTTTCAATCTGCATATTCGTAGTTCCTTTTAATTCAGCATTGTTTTATTTTTTTTCTTGTCTTTGTGCATTATAGTTAAACATAATAGTTGGATTCATTTTGAAAAAAATCATACATGCATGAAATTTAATTTACTCCATTTCAGTCCCCCAGTGCCCTCCTTTCCTTTCCCTCCTCCCTCCCCTTATTCTCCTTCCTCAACTCTACTGATATTCCTTTTGCTTATTTATTGATTTATTTTTGATTGGTAATTTATAGATATACATAAAGATGAAATTCACTGTGGTATATTATATATGCACATAGCTTGATTTTGTTAAATTCATTCCACATTTCCTCTCCTTTTCTATCCCTTTTTTCTTCCTCTTGATCTTTTTCCTCTACATCACTGATCTTCACTATATTTTTATAATATCCGATCCCCTCTCTTTTTTCCTCTCATTTTGCTCTAGCTTCTGCATATGAGAAAAAACACTCAACCCTTGATTTTCTAGTCTGGCTTATTTCACTCATCATGATGTTCTCCAGTTCCATCCATTTACCAGTAAATGCCATAATTTCATTTTTCTTTATGGCTGAGTAAAACTCCATTGTGTATATATACCACATTTTCTTGACTCATCCATCCGTTGACAGGCATCTGGGTTGGTTCCATAAATTGACTATTGTGAATTGCGCTGCTACAAACGTTGATATGGCTGTATCACTATGGTATTCAGCAATATTTTCTTTATTTATATTTATGATTGTTTTCCTGTTCTATTTTTTTGTCCTTAGATTTTTTTTTTCATATAGGATACAGGTTGGTGAAAAGAAACCATCCCATATAACTAAATTCTTAGTTTGTGGAGCATGGCATATATAAACCTAGCAGTTACAAAGTAGCCACACTGTATAGTAAAGCTCTGCTTTCAGAGTTCTCTACCACCACACTATGCCCTCAATAGGGGAATACAACTGTCATTTCCACTATCTGCACAAGGTGAGGTCTTGCTGAATCTAAGAAGCTAGATTTCATAATTGCATTCCAATGTGATACTCAGGGAAAATGCTAATGATGTCACAAACATAGCTTTAGTTTTCTCATTCTCAAGCCCACTTTACAACCCCAAATCCCTTCTCATAGTATCTGAGAAAAGAGATCTAAACAATGATTACCACAAAAACATACTGAAGATGAAAATAATACAGTGACTAATTTCAAGATTTTTTCATTTCTGGTTCTATTTAAAGCCTTTGACTAAAAAAATCATCCCCAAATCTTTACCTATAAAGGTTTCAAGAGTGATTGGACACATGAAGTCCAACTAGGTTATTTTATTCTTCTGCTGATGTAAACTGGTTCACATAGAAACCAAAAACGAGGTCTGTAAATCGCATTTTGTTTAAGGGTGATCACTCCCTGTCGTACTGATGAGTGTGTGGGTGGATTTGTGAGCTCTCATTGCTAGTCAGGCATTCGCTATTCTTCATCCTGATAAAGTCATCTTTTGCATATTACTTTTTCAAATGGCAAGTTTCATCTGAAATTAGGCACTTTACTAGAGATACTGTTTGAGTCACAGTTTGACAGTCTCTAAGCTTAAAGTGAAGGGTAGGGGGCTGATAATAACATCAACTACAGGAAGCTGTTATGAATGGGTTTGCCTACTTGGTTGGAATCTAAAAGGACAGGAAGAATCCAGATATTTTCAACCTCATTCTCTTCTGGTGATGCTTTAGGCCTGGTGTTATCAATTTAAATGTTCAATTCTACCTGTTTTACTAGCCCTGCTTACATTTTTAGGTCTATCATCTATTTAAAATAGTTATATCCTGCCTCCCACAAGCTGCCAAACTAACTGCACTCAAACTTCTTGAAGGAAATTCTCATAATCTTCTCACCACTTATCCTCTTGAACTACGGTGGATTCCATTTCTGCCACCGTACTGAAACCACCCACCAATATTACAGATAAACTTCTAATTGTCAATCCTGTTGCCATTTCTTTCTCCATATTCCTCTCTACCTCTTCCATCTTTTTTTCTTTCTATCATTTGGTAATGTCCTCAACCTTCTACTCCTGACTTTTATGACAGTAAAGCCTCTTTCTTCAAATAAATCTGGGTTTTTATGCCTCTTTTTGATCCTAAAGGCTTTCCAGGACTCTATTCTTGGTCTTTATTTTTTTCTCTCATGAACCTTGATGTTTTAGTTAGATTTCTGTCACTGTGAAAAAAATACCTGAGAAAATCAACTTAAAGGAGGAAAGGAAAATCAACTTATTTTGGATTGTGGTTTTAGAGATTTCATTCCATGGTCACTTGGCTGTATTATTTCTGGGCTTGTGGTGAAGTAGAACATCAGGGCAGGGAATGTGTGTCGAGACAAAGCAACTCATCTCATGGTGGATAGGAAGGTGGGCAGGGACAAGATACAACCTTCAAGAATATATCCTCAAGAAACTACTTCCTCCCACTAGGCCCCACCTGTTAAGTTTCCACCACCTCCCAATAGCCCAATAAATTATGGATTAATCCATGACTAATCCATTGATGAAGTTAGAGCTCTCATGATTGAATCACTTCTCACAGGTCCCATCTCTGACCACTGCTACGTTAGAGACCAAGCTTTCAACATGTGAGCTTTTGAGGCACATTTCAGATCCAAATCATAGTACTAGATAAATTTATCAATGTCCAAGGTTTCATCTACTGACTTTAAATCTCTTTAAGATATTTATTTCCTCAAATTCTATTCATGTGTTCACAACTCCCTAATGGATATTCCTCCCTGTATAATCCAATAACATCTCAAACACAAAAAGTCCAATGGTAAATTCATTTGCTTTCCCACAAGTGATATCCTTTCTCAAAGGCTCAAAGTCTGTCTTTGCTCTTCCTTATGTCTATTCAATGGCTAAATCTATAAGCTCCCTGCCTTTTCAATATCTGTGTCCAATCTTACTATTACTTCCCTGATCTTAATTCTCACAAGTATTCATATTCTCTTTTGCCATAAGGCTCTAATTTCTCTTCCGGTACCTTTCTTCTCCCAATTCATGATACCCAACAAAGTCTAATTGGTTTTCTAAGATAGAGTAATATATCATTAATACATTGTGCTATATCATGTTGGGTATATTCCTAGGCAGTAGGATTTTTTCAGTGCTATTATAATCTTTTTCTTCTATTTTATTTATTTATTTTTATGTGGTGCTGAGGATTGAACCTAGTGCCTCACACGTGCTAGGCAAGTGCTCTTACCACTGAGCCACAACCTCAGCCCCTCCATTATAATCTTATAGGATCACTATCATATATGTGGTCCATCATTGATTGAAACATCCTCATGAGGTACATCATTGTGTATTTACCATATAGTTGAGGTTTGTGTAAGTATACTCTAGGATGTTTGCACAGTGATGAAAGACTTATTTGTCAGAATGCATCCTTGTTCAATGATATATGGCTGTTTATTAGACAATGTTGGTGCTCCACTGAGATCTCTTTAGGTCTCTTTTTACCATTTGACCCTTATGCACTCTTTCTTCACCAATTTCATCATTCTTTGAACTGCCAGGCCAGTGCCTTTGTTGAGTTTACTCTTTAAAAAGCTGCCCTCAGGGTACTGGAATTACTTTTCCTAAAGGGTCAGAGGATGAGTGCTGAGCATTTCCATCCTGCCACTCTACCCCAGGTGGATGCTAGCCAATGACTATATGGGAATATAAATTCACAGATGCAGTCAGGTGCAGTGGGCTATGTCTAATCCCAGTGACTTAAGAGACTGAAGCAAGAAGATCACAAGTTTGAGGCCAGTTTGGGCAACTTAGATCCTGTCTCAAAATAAAAAATAAGAAAGACTATGGGCATAACTCAGTGGTAGAGCTCCTCTGAGCTCAAACCCTAATACTATGAAAATGATGATAATAATAATAATAATAATAGTAATAAAAGTACAAATGCCTGACCTTAAGATGGTACAGCTTAGATGCCTAACTCATAATACAAAGTTTCCCTATTTTAGGACCAGGCTGAAAAGTTACCCCTTGGAGGATTTCTATCAGGCTCCCACCCTCACTTGTCTTACTCTCCTTTCCTATGCCCTAACCCATCTGCCTATCTCTCAGGGTCTGCTGTTGGGCAATTGTACCTGCCATGTGCCAGGCACCATGTTAAACACATATGTAAATAATTTCATTTAATTTAACCATCACAACCAACCCAAGAGGTAAATACTATTATTATTCTGATTTAACAAATGTGAAAACTGGAGTTTAGAAAGGTTAAGATTTTTCAAAGCTTTATGGCTAGTAGGTGGCAATGCCAGGAATCCAAACAAGCCTTCAGAAGCAGAAGCTCAGTCAACCACTTAGCTATGTTCCTCCTGAAGCTGCTATGTGGAAGGCAGACATCTAACATGACCCTGGAAGATCCCTGACTCTTGGTATAAATACTCTATGCAATCCCTTTCTCATGGGTGCAATCTGGACCTAGTGATTTGCTTCTAATACATACAATACGATAAAAAGGATTTAATTCCTTGAATAGTTATATAAGACTGTGATTTCTATCTCACTAATAGATCATCTTGCTGGTTTTAATGAATCAAGCTGTCATATTGGGTAAGCTCTTGTGATAAGGAACTGAGACAGGGCTCCAATCAATAGCTTATGAGAAACTAAGGCCTGAATCCTGCCAACAATCAGAGTGGGCTTGGAAGTGAATCCTTCCCCCAGTGGAACTTTGACATCTTGACTGGAGCTCATGAGAGACCCTGAGCCAGAGGGTTCAGTTAAGCTCTGCCTGGATTCCTGACCCACAGATAATAAATGTGAAAAAAAAATACTCTGTTGCCTGAAAAACAGTGGAGTGAGGATTGTTATTGTTTAATACATGAAACCTTTTGTTTAGTGACTTATTAATAGAAATGTTAACTAATAACCTGTCACCTGTGTTGATTTTACAATTCTATAAGTTTAGCTAGGATGATAGCAGTAAACCACTTGAAAAACGTGCTGGGGAGTGCTATTGGTCAGATGACAGTGTTATATTGTGTGCATGTATAAATATGCAACAACAGATTCCATCATTGTGTACAACTAAAATGCATTAATTTTTTAAAAAAACACCAAAAAAATAAAATAAAATACTATGGAAAAAAAGAAACAAAAATATTAACATTTCAGTATGATTTGTACTTAATGTCTTTATAACCAAGTAAACAACAAATAAATTATAAGTGAAGGCTCTTTAAAGAAATTATTTAATACATTCAAAATAAGCATTCCCTTGTTCCAATCAGTTCATCAGTCAATAAGGAACAGTGCAAATCAGGCACCAGCAGACTTATTGCTCAACCATAAGCAAAGCTATGTTCAGTGCCTCCTAGCCAACTGCATATTTCCCAATGTGTGCCTCTCTCTGCACTGCACACTCACCCACACAAAGCACAGTCATCATGTAAATGGAAATCAACCAAGGATGCTTTCTCCAACTCTTTATTCCTCTCATTGCCATGGGATGACAGATCAAAAGTCAGATGATGAAAGTAAAATGCAACTATACCAGCAGCCTGAATCCATCTTTTGAATAGGCAAGAGAAGGTAGTAATGGAATGGATGACATTGAGTGACAGTCGGCTGCTATGATGGTGGGAGTAGAAAAAAAACAGGCGATAAAGACAAATGCATTATATTCTTTTACCCACAGGGAAACATGTGCATTATCTCCATCCCTGTAAAATAGTGTTTGGCAACAACTGGGATGGCCAACTGTCCTGATTTGTCTGAAGTTGTCCTCATTTTAGCATTGAAAGTCCCGTGTCCCTGGAAACAACACAGTCCCTTGTAAATCAGAATGGGTGGTCACCTTAGCAACAACACTTAATTTCCAAAGGACTCAGCTCGCTTTGATGATTGCTTTTTAATTAGAGGGGTCAACAAAAAAGCTATTTTCTTCAACTTTTCTTCTTGAAAGCCATAAATATCCTCCTGGCAGAGCTTATTGTTTGAGGTAATGCCACAACTTCTATTTCTTCAGCAAAAAAGTGACAGACATTGGAAAGATTTTACTAATTTTATTCACATAATATGTTTGAACTGAAAGTTGGGAGTTGGAGATAGGAGTGTGAGTTTGGAAGACAGAAAGCTGTCAAAAATATGGACTAGGCGTGCATTTAAATTTGCTGGTACATTAGTGATTGATGGAACTATTTGACTGAATACAAAGGCACAAATTAATTATGTCAGTAGTCACATTTGCAATCCTAGAGAGCTGGGGCTTACAATTTTTCAAATTTTACAGCTAGAAGATGCTTTGGAGGTAATATAATCCAAACTTCTGCTTTTCAGATAGCATTTAAGGAAGCTCAAGTTTGGATTTTGCTGCCTGTTGTAGAACTTTGGTTTCAGGAGATCTTATTAGGTGTTGTATGATAAAAGGGTACCTTGGTCACATAAGTGTAGGAAACGTCAGCATAAGCAATGCCAAAAAAATTTCTTGACAGCAGGGACTTTCTAGAAATTTCATATGCTCACAATCAGTGACTCTCATTCAAAGATATATATTAGAATCACCTGGGGAATTTTTCAAAATTACAGATGACTGGCCTCACTCAAATCTAGAGAATAAGAGAAAATAAATCACTCTCTGGATGGATTTGACATGCACCCTGGTTAAGAATCACTGCCTCTATTGTTTTCTCTTTGTCCCATTCCATTGGTCTATGTGTCTATTTTCTTGCTACTAGCAAGTTGTTTTGATTATTAAAGCTTATTATATTTTGAAGTCAGGTAGTGTGATGCCTCCAGCTCTGTTCTTTTTGCTCACAAATGCTGGGTGCAATGGCACATGCCTGTAATTCCAGTGATGAGAGGCTTAGGCAGGAGGATTGAAAGTTTTTGGCCAGCCTCAACAACTTAAGGGGGCCCTGCCTCAAAACAAAATATATTTTAAAAAAACTGGGGATATAGCTCAGTGGCAGAACACTCCTGGGTTCAATTCCCACTACCAAAAAACATGGCCACCTTGATTCATCTATACTCTTATATAGTCCCCCTTCTCCCACCCCTGGATTTTTTAAAAGCAATTCCCAGATAACATCTTACTTTGTTCACAAGTGCTTCGAAATGAATTTCTAAGTGACGAAATTCTTTTAATATAATTGCAATAGCTTTGTCACATCGAAAAATCAATAGTGCTGTACTTCATAAATTGTGCAAAATTTTTATGTGTTAAATAAAAATAAAAATTAAATCTGATATTATTAAATAGCCAGTATGCAAACAAGTTAAGAAGAGTTGACATTTTAGTGATAATGGTTGTTTTTAATGCAGAACATGGTGTTAAGTAGAAATTACAAGAGACTATTGTTTTAAGCTAAGCTCCAGCACTGGACTCCAGTGGACCAGACCAAATATTCTGCTCAAACCATCAAAACACTGATCCTGTTTCATGCAATGAAATGTTGCCCAGCATTAGAATAGAAAATAAAGCCAATTAATATTTTTTAATTATTGCAATTTTGTTTATTGACAATGGTATGACCTTTTATTTGTTCATGTGTATTTTTGTGTATTTCAGAAGTGTTTCAGTATTTTTTCATATAGGTTTTGGACATTTCAAAACTAAGTTTTCACCTAGGTATTGTATTTTATTTATTTTAGTTCATACCTTACTGTTTTAAATAAGGGTCTTCCCTTTCATTAAATTTTCTAATTTTTTATTACTTACATATATGAAGTTTATTAATTTTAATCAGCTTTATTAAGATATAATTTATATAAATAACATTCAGATTTTAAGTGTACAGTTCATACTTATAAAGGTATATACATCCATTATATATGTATATAATGTGCATGTATCATATATATGCATATATGTACATATATGTATAAATATGTATATATAGGTATATATACATATATATGGATGTATATCTCTATATGTGTATATGGATATATACATATAGATATATCCATTAAGCCACTATGTCACGAGGGAGCCGAAGCTCCAAATCTGGGTTCTTGTGTCTGATGGAAGAAAATTTAAAGTCAGACACCAAAATCCGTGCAAGAGAATTTTATTTTAAGTGAAAGTAAAGTGAGGCTCAAGCAAAGAGCACCCTGAAGAGATACAGTGGGTCCTCTCCAAGGAGAGAATACCAAAAGAAACAATGCTGCTTCCAAATGTATTACTGTTTGATGTTTACCTTGAGAGCTGGGGACTATCTTCTGGACTCTTTGCCAATCAGGTGTTCAATTCCTCCTTTATATTGGGCAGTGCAGTTTTGGACCATAGTTGGTTCTTTCCAGAACTGTCATGGTGTCCATCCTATTCAGGGAAGCCTCACCCACAAGTAAATCCTATGTTAATGTGGGTGTTGGGGTCAGTGGCCAGTCCGAATTTACTTAGTGTGCCTTTGTTACTAAAAAAATCTCCCTTCCAAGATATATGGAGGCACTTATGGCCATAACTCCTAGCTTTACCCTGACTTTAGTGGACTTGTCAAGAATTAGCCTCATTAATTCTTCTTTCTTGATACATTTCCCCCATTTAGTCTCCAAATTAGCTCCTGTTGTTTCTATTTGCTTATTCTCAAGGTTGTGTACTAATGTTTTTCTACAGGTTATCCTCCAAGTTATTTACTCATCTGCCTTGGCACTAATTTAAAGAAAACTTAGAGTAACTTAAAGTTTATCTGTGACCTTGCTATGTATTCCACTGCTCATTACTAACTACTGCTTAACAACCACACCCATGATAGGTATTTATATGTTGATTTTTTTAACCTGCTAACTTACTAAATTCTAAGATACATACTCTGAAAAATTCTTACTAGATTTGGGCAATCATTAAAAAGGTATCACATCCCAACATGTTTTTTGTTGTTGTTTTTACTTTTCACTCTATCTTACCATGGTAAAAAGACTTAAAATCAATGTTATAATAAGAATAGATTCAATGTCAAATTCTGGCTGATCCTAAAGATTAAATTGTTATTACAGGCATACAGAAACATGATCCTTCTTGCAACAGGTGCCATGCTAAATACAAGTTTACTGATGTAAGCAGCTAATAATAATTGGAATGTGAGCTGACTCAAGAATAGATATCCGGCTCATTAATATTTGCTTTAGAGAAATAGGCTCAACTGTTCTTCTCCAGTCTCAGTGGGTCCACGACCTGGATGCTTATATTCATAAGGTTGTCATTATTCAGAGAACTCCAAATGACCACTGGTTGGAAAAAATGTGTTTACCAAGCCCTGCTGTATTTATATTTAGGAAGTTATGTGACTGGCAATGATTTTAGTGCTCCCGAAATGTGACTGTTTTATTTGAAAGTTAAGAGGCAGCCATCTCACTCATCTGGCTGAGACTGGATTAAGAGAAACTTTGCATAGGAGAAGGGGCTTTCCTAACTGAGTCTCCCCTGGGGCCATGGAAATTCTAAAGGTAAAGCTTAACTTATCTAGGGCATGGTAATGAGCAATAAATCAGGCAAAGCTTGTGGTACCAGAGGGGTTAGACATGCTGGTTGGAAAACAAAAGGAGAATATAACAGTTTCTTCCAGAACTTCTTTGAACTGATAGAGACATGCCCCATAATTTATTACTTCATGCTTGTCTTAGTTTGGGGTTATGAAAAAGAAGACCTTGAGTAAGGAGTTAAGAGCCAGTAGTTTGTTGGAGGAAGGAGCATGATCTCAGTATAGATACTTTGATCCCAATTAGCTACTTTTGTTTCTATTTGCTTATCCTCAATATAATAGGATTCTGACAAAGGAAAGAAATAAAATTAAGTGTGTATAAATGAAAGGTTATCACTGGGGGCTTAATCTCACTGAACGTCCTTAAAGATACTGTGTAAAATATGCTTCGGAATTGTCTTGCTGAGAGCTGAGGATGCTGAAATATTTATCCACTCATTTCCATGCTTCATTGGTTCAAGGTTGACTCTATGAAGGAAGGGGTAGAGGTCAAACCTGGCACTTCTGACCTGCCCTGCTTTCTGAGCAAACATGCTCCCGTGGTCAGAGAGTGACCTCTGGCAAAGAATTGTATGGGAATTATTTACAAGCAATTCCTGTAGTAGACCAAGCGAATATGAGAGCTATAATTCTATATTGCTATGTCGTTCTCTGGTTGTTTCTTGTGTGTGAGTTTTATCTCACCAATGGGAATGTAAACTGTTGTAGTAGAATCTGGGCCACAGATTGTACTTGTATTGCTTGCCCTCCCCAATAAATTCTGGTGAGTTCTTTGCTACTGTAAGACAAAGTCCATTAAGCCCACTGTGACTCGGGGGCCAGTGCCTTTCTTTTCAGACTTCTCTTCCAAGTGTACTTTCTCAACCTAAGCATTCTGGCTGTTCCTTGATGTCTTCCTCAATTGACTGACTCCTCTCTACCTAGAATATCTCATACCCCCTTGTGCAATGGGTCAACATTAATCATCTTTTAAGATCAGCTAAGTAACTCTTCTTTCATAAAATTTTCCAAGTACCACCTAAATAGTCATGTTCTCTTTTTCAAACCACTACCTGCTCCTTACATCTGCCATACAATTTATCCTAACATACTGAAGTTTATTTTTTATTTTTATTTTTTGCCATGCTAGGGATGGAACCCAGGCCTTGTGCATGCCAGGCACATCTTCTATCGCTGAGTTATACTCAGCCCATAAATTTTATTTTTATGCATTAATCTTGCCTTCCAGACTGGAGCTCATTGAGAAAGTGAACTGTGTCTTAGACATCAAACGCCCAGCTGAGTGCTTGATATAGAGTAAATATGCAAAAATATTTTTAAATTATAAATTAATGTGACCAATAAATATTTTTCTTATTAGATAAAACAAGCTAGAAATGCCTATTTTAGATATCCCTAAAATACCTTTCAAATATTTGTAGACTGAATTTGGGTCATGGTGAAGATTCTTGAGAATTCTGTGTCAATGTCCTTCAGCCAAAGACGGCCAGGAACATGGCTATTTGGTTAAACAAGTTGAGTTCTTATCTCAATGAGAGTGACATACATTTTGGGGGGACTATAGGGTGTCTAAGTAAAAGTATGTTTGAAAGAAATTGTTATGGTGTGAACTGATCAATATAATCAATAAGTCATAGGTTATAGGCATAAGGCAAGATAGAATAGATATTAGTAAATGACAGATGAAAATGTGTATGTAAGCTATAAGATAACTGTAGTTTGAAGTAGGCATCAAATAAATTACTAGTACTGAGTGTGTAAAGCAATTGCTCTGGTAGAGACTCATTAGTCACTAGCAACAATTCCTGCCTTGCTGGGATTATGGGAATAGGGTCACTGTAGTCATTTGAGTAAAAAGATGTGACTATAGAAACTCCATCTTAGTTTCTTTGTTTCTGTCCCTGTGAAGACAGAACTACATGACCCATTTCTAGGAAATGGAAAATAAAGCTATTTTCTTATAAAAAATTGTCTTTCTGTACTTTGTACCCCACAAATTGTATCCTACTCAGGATTCAGCAGTGGTCATGGTGAGCTACATCCTAGTGTGAATGCCCTTGTGGGTCTACATGACTTTGAAGTAGATTCTCGCCCTGCCAACCCCCGCCCAAATTCAGGATACCACTGTCTAGCACCTGCTTGAACCCAGGACTGTGTTCAACTGAACTGCAAAGCTAATGCTTTTTTTTTTTCTTCTGTTTATTGCTTGCTTGCTGACTGGAAAATCCCTATCCTGCCTAGAGCCCATAGGTCCCACTTATTAATGTTTTAATTTTTGTGATTGACTAGTTTACATGACCATAAGCTAGTCACTGAGTTGTAGGTTTTGTGCTTATATTCTCCTTGGATGGACCAGGAAGCTGCTGTTTTCCACAGAGCTAGAGTCTCTACAGGTGGGTGACAGTCCCTGGCCAGGTAAATAAAGCTCTCTTTTGATTTGAAGTTTGGACCTAGAGTGCTTTCTGGAGTGGCTCCCCATAACAAGACTATAATAGGATTTGGGCTATCTATGAATGATTTGGTGAAGGGACCAAGAAAGCATGGATTTTCTCTGTAAATTGGATGCTGTCAGAAAGAGGAGGTAATCCTAAGATTGGGTATTTTGTGAAAGACATGTGGGCTTTTAGTTTGTCTATGCTTAGACAAACTTATAAATTGACCTATTTTTGCTTTGCTTCATTTTATAGTGATCTCATAGTGACTTTAACTGAGTTTGGTGTTCTGTAAGATTGTTTCTGTCCCACAGAATCAAATAACCTGGCCGTGATCATTTGACCTGTTTGTAATAATATTAAGGTTCACTTTTGGATGTCAGATAAATTATGAACATCGAGGAATGCCTTTTTTGACATGATGAAAGAAAGACTGAAAAGAATGAGATTATATGTGCAGGAGCTGATAGCTCTCACAAATGTGGGATGAGAGCTGAATAGAAGAAGTGAATAAAAGCAAAAAGCCAACTGGATCTTCCATCCTGTTCTGTGACCTTTCAGGCTGACAAGAGTCTTAAATCTTGAAGCTCTGCATAGTCCCCAAAGCACAAAATGGCTGAAAGAAATCTATTTTTTTTTTCACCAAAAAAGCAACTAGCACAGATCCTTCTTTGAAGATATAAACCAGAAGGCCTGAAAAATTAAAATACTCAGTCCAGTACCAATATCACTTGTGAGGTAATAAAATAATAGGATTTCCTTTTCAGTGCCTCCCTGTCCTGGCTACTTTCTCTTTTTAAAATTTGTTGACATCTTTTGTGTAGATGAGAGTCAGGTAGCAAATCTGAAAGCATATAATTTATACTCACAAGGAAAAGAAAAAAAATGAAATTTTCTGGTAGCTAAAATGTTTATGAAGCCCTATGATGGGAAATCTAAGTCCAAATATTTACTCAGAAATTTTTGCAATATTTGTTCAATAAATTATTTTGGAACACTTAGTTTTTTAGGTACTATGATACAAAGATGAATAAAGAAAATCCTTGTTAATAGTCCAGCAGAGGAGACTTAAGCTTGTGTGTGTGTCTGTGTGTCTGTGTGTGTGTGTGTGTGTGTGTGTGTGTGTGTGTGTGTGCTGGAGTTTGAACTCAGGGCTTCATGCATGCTAGGCAAGTGCTCTAACACTAAGCTACATTTCCAGCCCAAATAATTACTAACTTAACAAAAAAGCAATAAATAAATAACCAAACCCCTGCATCTCTTTTGACGGACTCTTCACCTCCTGCAATGAGAAGTGACATAGCAGGTGCCACATACAGAGGAAGTATAACCATGAGTGGTTGGGCCCAATCAAATCTAAATGATCTAAGATTCACTTTTTAGTGACAACTTTTATTTAGGTACAATAATTTTTATAAATAACGTATAATTTTATAAATTAAAATATATAATTAAGTTTACTTAGATATAATTTTGAACTTACAGAAAAGTTGCAATAAATACTACAAGAACTTCTGTTCACCCAGATTCACCAATTTTTTTCTTTGTTTTTCTTAATCATTTGTAACTTGGAAATAGTTTGCCTAGTTAACTACTCCTAAACACTTTAGTGTGTGTTTTCTAAAAGCAAGGACATTATTCTACTTAACCACCATGCAATTATCCAAATCAGAATATTTACCATTGATATAACATCATTATGCAATGTATAGTCCGTATGCAAAATGTCTCAATTTTCTTAATAGTTTTTTTTCCCAAAACTGATTCAATCTAGGCTCATTCATTTAATTGTCATACTTTGTATTCTTCTTTAACCTGAGACAGTTCCTCAGTCTTTTTGTTTCTTTCTTGATCCTGACAGTTTTGATGATTATAAGCTAGTGATTTTATAGAATTCCCTTCAAGGTGAATCTATGTGATGTTTTCTCATGGTGAGATTCAGTGTATGAATTTATGGCAAGAATAAGTGATTGATTTTTTAAACCCCAGAATACCTGCCTCTGCCCAGGGCTCCCTTAACTTTGACCAGACATTGTATGTAGCAGTAGGGGGGTGAGGTTTTCTTGTAAAATTTAGGTTGTATTAGTCAGTTTTCTATTGCTATGACAAAATACCTGAGATAAATCAAATTGAGGAGGAAATTGAGATAAATCAAATTTATCTCAATTAATAAACTCAATTAATAAATTGTATTAATCAGTTTTCTATTGCTATGACAAAATACCTGAGATAAATCAAATTGGCTTATGGTTTCAAAGTCTTCAGTCCATGGTTACTTGGCCCCATCATTTGGGCCTGATGGAAGGCTCAACATCATGGTGGAGAGCACACAGTAGAGCAAAGTTGCTTGCCTCATGGCTACCAGGAAGCAGAGAGAGAAAGAGAGAAAGGGAGAAGGGTTAGGGACAAAATATACCCTTAAGGACATGCCTCCAATGACCTGCTTTCTTCAATGAAGCCACTCCTCCTAAGGTTTTCACCACCTTCTAACAGTACCCTAGCTGGTGAAAAAGCCTTTAATATATGAAATTTGGGGGGGACATTCCAGACCGAAACTACATTAATTTTTCTTTGCTTCTTCCTATGATTCCTAATTTAGTTATAAGTATTGCTAAAATCCTTGAGCATGTCTGCTTCTTGGGGAGTTTAGACTTAATTGAAACCTTATGTTAATTCCTGATGTATGTCTCCATTCACCCATGGACTAGTCTGCTTTATTATGATGGTGATGCATAAATTACCTATCAAAGTGAATAAATGACTGACAGGGATAAAAAATGACAAGAAGGTGGTAAGGCCATTTTTCTCCTCTATTTTTTGTATTTTATTCTTTTGTCTTTATTTCTTTTATTTTTCTCCTCTTCTAAATAAGTACATTTGCAATCCAATCTCTAAGGAAAGTCAACCACATAGAATCCTCAAAGCAAGAGCTTTACCCAAGAGCTTTACCCAAGCCCTAGTGCAAAGGAGGTCAAGGCTTTAGTGAGGTTTGGAGTTTTGACTGCCTATTCAGTTCCTGCTCCCTCATGCTGACATGGATTATCCAAGGCTATCACAAAGTGGAAGGAGAAGGAAGTGTGGGAGAAAAGAATGGGTGGAGAAGACTTCCAAGAAGTGGCAACTATGTAAAGGTTAGCACCCAGCACTTAATTCATTTCAGCTTGGAAATGACCCCTTTGTACAGCTTGTTCTTCCAGAGAGAGAGATTAAAATGCTTTTTTGCCTACTTTTAGTGGTGTGGTAATTAAAACAATTAATCCTAGGACCTAAATAATGTGGCTCAATTTATATGGTGGAAGAGAGAGTGGTCCTCCTTCATCTGCTTCTACTCACTGAAGATCACATCCAAGAAAATGAGCAAATTCCTATATTTTACTTCCACACATAGGATCTATTTAGAGAGAGGAAGGGATTATTAAGGGGGAATCTAGAATCTAAAGTTTCTATTTCCCTGAAACTGAGAAGCAAGCTTATTTAGAGATGTTACTAGCATAGCTCAAATGCAAACTTAGTTGATTAAAATAATATTTTTTTGTGCATTTAGAATGTGCTGGGCCATTCCTTAGGAGCTTTACATAACTTGTCTCATTTAATATTCAGTATATTCTATGAGTTGGATAGCATTATGATCATTAGTTGGATCATTATTATGATCATATCCTGTTTTTCAGATGAAGCAGCTGGAACTGGGAAAAGTGAAGAAATCGGCCAAGATCAGTTAAAAGTGGAGGCAGTATTTCAACACAGGTAGTCTGGCCCAGAGCCCATCACTCAACCAGTGTGCCATTGACATTCCAGCTTTCAGTTTTCCTACAGTCTAATAGTTGCCATAAGACAACTAAGAGATGAATACATTCCAGATGACTGGGTTGGTCAGAGAAAATTTCACAGAAGGCAGGTTTGAACTAAACCCTCAGAGGTGGATAGAGAGGTCAATGTGGAGGATTCTGACAGCCTGATATTTATTGGCCAGGGCACAGGATCACTGCAGGGACAAAGCGATTGGACCAGCTACACCCTCCCCACATTCTTTTGGGCCACCAGTGTTTCCTTGGGTCTCCATGGGGTTAGCTGAAAAGACTGAACCTACCCCTGGCCATACCAGCCTAGTTACTGCTCTTTCCATCCCAGCTTCACTTCTTGGAACTAGGTAGTTTAGTTTAACTCAGGGTGTGGCAGTGGAAAGCCACACCACATTCTCCAATTTAGCTTAACTATGAGCAAAGCTATCTTGATTTTCCTCTGGCTTCTTGTCTATTCTGAACTTGGATGAAAAGATGAGCAATTGACACCCTCAAAATTTCAACAATGGGAAAGTAATAGAAAATTCAAATTTAAAGGGCAAATTAGACATGGCAGACCAAGGAGATCAATAAAGGGTGGTATAAGGAATTTAGCCAAAGCCTACAAAAATCATTTATTATAATTCTCTGTGCAAGTACACATACCATGTTTATCCATATAGCAAAACATTCTGGGATTTGTTTCCAAATTAATCTTTAGAAATATGTTACAAAATCCCTCTTTTTCTTGTACCAGAGTCTGAACCCACAGGTGCCTAACCATTGTGCCACATCTCTAGCCCTTTTTATATTTTACTTAGAGACAGGGTCTCACTAAATTGTTTAGGTTCAATCCTCAGCACCACAAAAAAAACGAAATCCCCATTTTTATACAAATAAATTTGCCAAGAACCTTAAGTCTTTTTTTTTTTTTGGTACTGCAGATTGAACCCAGGGGTGCTTTACCACTGAGCTACATCTACAGTTAATTTTCTTTTTAAATTTTGAGACAAGGTCCTGCTACATTGCTGAGTCTTGCTAAATTGCTGAGGCTGGCCTCAAACTTGTAATCCATTTATTTCAGCCTCCTCAGTCATTGAGATTACAGGCATACACCACCATATCAAAAGGAACTTTAAGTCATTTTTAAAAGTCAAACTAATATATTATCACGTCTTTGAATCATTTCTCTTCTCCCCAAATTGATGTTTTTCAAGCATTGCTTGACGACCAAAGAACATTTCAATCTGTTTGGAAGGCTTTAATGATCTGACAAATACTGTTATTATTTGGAAACAATTTTTTCATCCTTCTTCCCAAACAGTGCACCTCAAATGACAGCCTCTGAACTGATCTCAGTGTTAGGCAGTTTTTTTATCATTAATATTTACGTCTTTATATTTGAATGTTAATTTGAAAATAATCTCCAATTTAAATATTTTATGTAAATTTATAAGTATAGAAATTAGTTTTGACATCAAATCTGAAGACAATTGCCAACTATTAGCAAATGGGCAAAAAAAAACTCTTTTCTCTAAAAATCAGGTTGCCATTATATTCTTTTTTTATTATCAAATGACCTTGTATGAAAATAGGAAGAGAATTTTTTTTTCTCCTTACTAAGCAAAACAGTTGTCCCAATCTCTGCAAAATATTTTCCCTATATCTCTGCCCCTTCCAGAATAAAAGAAATGATAGCATGTTTGCTCTTCCGCTTCAGGAGAGAAAGAAGCTGTAGGAAAATTACTTTTTTTCCACTTGTGTGATTTGAGAAAAAGCTACAACTCCAGCCTTTCAATGTGCAAGAAAAACAATACACACTTATTATACTGCTATCTGTGGGACCCAAATGTATTAAGTTAGGAGAAGATAAATCAGGAGAAAGATGGAATATATTTTGAATAAAATGTTACATTTGCTGCTTTTCTGTCTTCTGGAATTTAACCTCCACCTGACCCACCTCCAAGCTAATCACTTTGGCTCTCTTAGCACTTCCTTATAGTTATCTCCCCTTTTCTCCAAAATAAACTTCAGAACCATTTTTAATCTACATTTTAAAGTTTATTTGGCTATCTATTTATATATAACCTTGTAAAAGAGTTTAAAGTGGTTTAAGAGGATCCATAACATACACCAAGAATCTAATAACAGATCAGGAAAGAAGCATATACACACACCAAAACAAAACTTAATACAGTTCTATTCATTTACTTTGGGTGGACTACAAATTTGGTCCTAAGCTTTCTAGAAGGCAAAAAGAAAAGGCAAGTTAATTAGTTCATTTAGTGTCCATAAAACCAAAACAAACTAATCACACAAGTGGAACACTGTTATTTCTAATAGTAAATCCAGACCAAAATTCTCTTGAGAGGCTTCATTAACAGACCAGCGCATGATGTTATAGTCAGTGTTCTCAACAGCAATCCAATGGGAGATACAAAGATGAATTTCACAGGACTTCTTCTTGGATTCTTCAGAATAGGCAGATGGCATCACACCAAGTTGAAGATCAGGAAAAACACTGTTATTGTGAATTTGACAGTTTTGGGAATGTCCAGTATGATGTAGTCCAGATAGTCCACTCTTTAGCTAGGCAAAATCAGGAATACATTTTACAATCATTCCAGTCCTCATGATGGTTTTGGAGAAACTGCAAAACGTCCAACACTGTATATGCAATGTTTAGGAATAAGGTGAGTGTGTTTCTTCTTGACAGAGAAAAGACAGCTTGTTGGATCCCCAAAAGTCCACAAATCACTCAGAAAGGTTAAGAACAGATTAAAATTAAACAGGTTATAGAATTAAACAGAAAATTCTGCATGCTATTCTGAATACTTATTTTTTTCATCTTAGCCTTCTCTGCAAAAAGAACCTTTTTTGTTTCCATTTAATCCACGGCTTGGGCGGGTGCTCCTGGGTGGTGAGAAGCTGTCTCTTGGCTGGTGCTAGAAACTCAGGCGTATCTTGATGTTAGGAGAACACAGAGGAGCCGCTCCAAAGCCGATGGGCCCCGGGGGGCTCCTAGTTACCCTTGAGTGTGAGCTTTCTGAAGAGATACTCGCCCAGACCAGCATCCTGGCCGGCCAGCCTGCGGAGGTTGGTCAGATGCTCACCCATCTTTTTGATGAGTTGCACTTCCTGGTCTAAGAAGTGGCTCTCCAGGAAAAAGCAGAGTTGGGGGTCTGTGTTAGTCAAACCCAGGGCATGCAGATCCAAAAGGGCCTCGTTCAGATTCTTCTCCAGGATCAGGGCAGCTTCCATGGCTTCCAGGCAATCATGCCACTCATCTTGGGTCAGCTTCTGCCCATCCTGGCAGAGGGAGCGGTCGCTCACCTGGTTTTGCCTCAGGAGACGATGGGCACCTTCTCGCTTTTCCTCAGCCAACCTGAAGAAGAAACCGCCCTCCAGAGCCACACGGTTTCCTTCGAAATAGAAGCCCAGAGAGAGGTAGGTATAGGAGGCCTGCAGGTGCATGCTGATCAGGCGGTCGAGGGCAGCCTGCACCTTATGAGTATAATCCTGGTGACCCTGGGTGCTCATGGCTGCGTGGCAAGACCGAGCAAACACAAAATATGATGCTGGCTCGTCCCGGAAGCAGGGGATAGTTGAGGAGATATACCGGAAGTTGTGAGTAAAGAGGTGGGGCTAGAGGCTGGTGTGACGCTGGGGATAGGGTTAAGGTTTTTTTTCCCCTGCCATTCTGAAGATTGAATCCAGGGAGTCTCTACCACTGAGCTACATCCCTAGCCCCTTTTTTGTTTTTAGTTAGTTAGTTAGTTAGTTAGTTAGTTAGTTAGTTTGTTTTGAGACAGGCCCTCGCTTAACTGCTCAGGCTGGCCTCCAATTTGCAATCTTCCTGCTTCAGCCTCCTAAATTGCTGGGATTACAGGTGTGCACCACCACATTTTTGATAGGTAGGTGGAATTACAGGAGACTCAGTCTCTCAGTTTACTTTCTGATAAGAATTTAATCCTTCCTTCTTTCATAATTAATGGAAAGGAGTCCTTATTTGTTATCTGACCCATATTTAACCATGATTCCAAGCTGAGGTAAGAATGTCAAAAAGTATTACAGTGAAATCCCTCTGAATCTTTGTGACTTAAATTCTCTTGTTTCTTAATTGAGAACCTGAGAACCTATATTTCAGTATTTTTTTTCCTCCTGCCTCTGGTCACTCATTGTCTCAATGATTAGCCATTAATCCCAGTTTGCCTAGGGCAATCCTGTTGTCCTGGTGTAATTATTAATGGTAACCCTTTTCTCTCTCAAAAGTGTTCCTGTTCAGAATACATATTACATGGGCACCTTTCTGATTCAAAAGGACAAAACACACTAAGGAATGTGACATGAATAGAATTTGTAAAACATTGAACTTAGACATAATTTATTTTCATTTTATTAATCATAGCAGAGCTCCCATTATAAATTTTCTATTCATCTATTCATATTTTATATCTTTTTTTGTACTTGGGATTGAACCAAGGGGTGCTCTACCACTGAGCCACATTCCCAGCCCTTTTTATTCTATTTTGAGAAAGGGAATCACTAAGTTGCTGAGGGATTCACTAAATTGCTGAGGCTGTCCTTGAATTTGCGATCCAACTGCTCCAACCTCCTGAGTCTCTGGGATTAAAAGCATACACCACCAAGCCCAGTTTGCTTTTTAGTTAGTGATGAATTCATTTCTTCTAGAAAGTTCTATGGAATATCATATATACCAGATGTTTTGTTAGATACTGCTGTCTTGTGATTCCAGACATTCTACCATTAACTGAAACATCATATAAACAGCATGAGAGATGAAAAACATCAATTTATAAAATAGAATGGTCATGGAGGATGTTAGCTTTTCCCTATTGGAAGAGAAGGGCAGGACTCTTCCAGCTTTGTGATTCCATGCTTACCATTTTATATTCTTAAGTACCATTTGCCTAGGTCTGTTTCACAATTACAACATTTTCATTTGTTTTCTATCAAACAGGAAAGCATATTCTATTCAAGGTAAACAAGATTTGAACCCCAGAGAAGAGAGCTTTGCTCTAAACTTTGGACCTAGTTCTAAATGAAAGTAAAAAATCAATTCTTTTGCAGCTACTTTCAGATTTTATTTTCTGTTGCTGAAAACCGACACCTTAAAATTTCAAAAAAGCAGCCTATAGTTTCCCTTTACTGCTTAAACAAAAATATGAACACATATCCTGTATTTTAAATACAGGATTTTTTTTTCATGGAAGGTTGTCGTCCAAAAGTGTTCTCGTATTGCATTTGAGGTTTGCAAAAATTGCTAGAATTCAGGAATAGCCACATTTTTCAGTCCTTGAGGGAATTGAATAAAACAAAAGTAGTTCTGCAGCCTTCTTGGCCTTGGTTATATTGCAAAAAAGGGGGGCTAGGACTGAACAGGAAGAGGAAAAACAGAAATTTAAACCCAAGAATAACCTAGCAAGTGGCCAAATAGGATGGAAATTACAGAAGATGCAATACTTTGCAAAGGGCAGCAAAGAAAATGATAATTTTCTATCTTGTGCATGAACCATTAATCATCATATTGGCCTTGTAAGAAAAAAATGCTAAGCCTACAGAAAACTTCACCATATAAAATATTATCTGTATGATAACATGTCAGGCTCATTTACTGTATTTCAATTTCCTATACATTTCCTTATTTCTCTTGGTAAAGAAAAATGTCTATGTAAACCTTCCCAGATGAGATAGTTTTCTGCTTTGTGCAAATGTTGACAAATCTTTCCTTCATCACTTTGGAGAAAAGGGGGCCAGCATCAGAGTCACACTCTAGTGGGTGGTTAAGTACTTTGTTGTCAGAATCAGACTGAAATGGGCTTAAATCCCAGCTTTGGCACTCAACCATGAGTGCAACCTGAGGCAGATAGCATAACCTGTTTGTTTGAACCTCAACTTTCTTGCCTGTCAAATGGGAATGTTAATATCTCACGAGTGTACTACAAAGATTAAATGATACTATGCATGAAAAGACAGTGTCGAATGAGCAAAAAGAGCTAAGAAATGACATGTGGATTTTACAATAAAATTGTGGAGAGCCTCTGAAACCCTAAGAAGTATCAGGAGCAGATACCAATATGTTTTTTTTTAAAGAGAGAGAGAATTTTAATATTTATTTTTTTAGTTCTCGGCGGACACAACATCTTTGTATATGGTGCTGAGGATCGAACCCGGGCCATACGCATGCCAGGTGAGCGCACTACCGCTTGAGCCACATCTCCAGCCCCACCAATATGTTTTGATCCAAGTTTCCTCACTATAGACCTGTTTGCCTTAATCATTCTTTGACTTTTGAGCAGGAAAGCAGAGAGGCGCAACTTGGATATCCAAAATCCAACTCACTTGAAACATGAGCAAGCTTTTCTTCCTTCTGTTGGCTAAACATGCTTCCACAGCATCTCCTGAGGTACTTTGTGGCAGTTTTATAGCCCAAGGTCATTCTCAGTTACAACATGAAACATCTCATGGCTTCCTACCTCGTAGGAAATGGTAAGATTCTGGAACACTTCGTGCAACTGATAGAATTCACCGCTCCTTCAACTCAAATGTCGAACTTGGAATTCTTATGTGTTCAGTCTGATTCTCCAGAAGCAGATACTGATATGAGGATTCTTGTATAACTGATTTATGAGCAAAGTGCTCCCAAAGAGACAAAAAAAAATGCATAGAGATTGCAGGACAGAGAAAGAAAGGAAGTCAAGATGTAAGGCTGCAATTTCAGGAAAAGTCTCAGCTTTGTCCTAATCCTAAGGTGGAGGTCCGGAGTATAAGTTACACCAAGAATTTATTTCAGCATGAGGCAAGGGATCTGGGCTTTCCGATTCCTTCCCATTGACTGTGGGCTTACCCAGGGTGATATAAACTCCCAGAGTCTATATATAGGTAAGACAACTCCATTAAACAAAGAGCAAGGTGCCAAAGAAGGTCACAGGTGCCAATCATTATCAGAAAAGCACACTGACCCCGGGTGCAGAGCACACCAAACTAATGGAAGGGATCCAAGTAGATTTGGGCAGGGCATGTCCAGTATCCAGCACCAGCTTGCTATACTGATTGACCTTGGGAGGTCTCAGAATTCAGTGGTAATGAGGAACTTTAATCAGAACCTTTATACCAGGAATCTAATGAATAATATACTTTATCATAGGTATCAATCCACATTTGTCCCTCTTTACTGCTTCTATTTACAGGAGATACAGGGCTTGGGGTGCAATCTTAAACACCTTCAATCTCCTTTGTCATCCCTGAAAGTCTATCATCTTCTTCAAGGGTTTCTTTTGCATATACACCAGCCAAATCAAGCCCAAGGCTTCAGGTAAGAAGACATTTGCATCTTTTATCTGACCCTTTACTCTGATTGACAGCATTCCCCATAGTGGAACTACATATTGATTTTTTAATAGCTCACATAGTACTTAAAAGTCAAAACATCCTAGCAACCCAGAAACTGACAGGCTGTGAAGTGACTGCTTAAGGGCCTGTCATCCAAACCGAATTTACCTGAAAACTGATGTTACACAAACAGAAAAAAATGGTCTCTGCATGCTTCTCATTTTTCTGAAAGGAACTATAGGGGTACAGAGTTTAGTTCTGAGCTGTTTATCTATTTTGGACAAGCAACTGCTTGGCAGCAGGAACAGTTATGAAATAGGAAGAGCTATACACACACACACACACACACACACACAAACACACACACCTTCCTCCTCACCCAACCTGTGCCCTCCACTAAACTTAAGCTCACCCACAGCCCACCCCAACAGGCCTGCCTCAGACCTACCCCTCCACACAAGCTTCCCACAGGCACCTCAAGGAAACAGTGCTTCTCAGCTGGGTTTGATTTTGTGGCCCAAAGAAAGAATTCTCCAGGCCAAAATGTCAGTAATGCCAAGGTTCAGATATGGGTTTCCTCAAAAATAGACTCTGAGACAAAGCCTTGAGAACAACTATTTCATTTTGGAGGTGATCCCTGAAAGTACCAGTAAGGATTTGGGGAAATGAGACAGGAAGGTTGGAGAAAAGCAATAAAGGGGGTATTAAATAAAGGACAGGTGACCCCAGTGGGCAACTTGGTTCCATTCCTGCTTCCGTCATCTTGTTTGGGATAGCTCTGAAAGCAGAAATATTTGTCTTCTGGTTAATATCTGTCATTAGCTAGAGTGTGCTTCCAAGGATGTTAACTTTCCGGTACTTCCGGCCTACACTGTGAGAATGAATCAAAGGAAAACCCTGAGGTAGAGAATTTGGGGTGCTTATAACAAGTTTGCATGGCATGTTTGAGAATGGTGAATGATGAGGGGACTATGTCGGGTACTAACAACATCTGCTGGATTTAGTCTTCTAGGAAAATGTCATGGGATATATCTTCGTTCCTTTTTTGAGGACAATGCCTTAGCTGAAAAAGTAATTCTAATTATAAACATGGTTGATGTCCTAAAAGACATGTAAGAGTAGCAGGTTTTAGTTAGCAAGGCCTTATTTGAACATATAGTTAGAAGGATTCTTAGAAACCATGTGTTCCAGTTCTATAACAGTATACAAATCCCCCTAGGAACTTCAGTGCCAGGCACAATGGCATTTGCCTATAATCCCAACTTCTGGGGAGCCTGAGGCAGGAGGATTGCAAATATGAGGCCAGCCTCAGCAACTTAGCAAGACCTGTCTCAAATTAAAAAATTAAAAAGTTGAGGGTGTATCTCAGTGGTAGAGCATTCCTGGGTTCAATCCCTAGTTCTGCAAAACCAAACAACACCAAACTAATCTACCAAACAAACAAAAGAAAGCCTCTCCAAGAAAAAACTATCTAGTCCTTGGTCTTTGCCTTAATATACCCAGGTACACAGGAACACATTAGCTTACAAGGGCTACTGACTCAATTTTCATAGAATGTGATATAGGGGTAAAAGAGCCACTTGGGAGCCAAGGAGATCTGAGATTAAATTGACTTCTGCCAATTAATGGCTGTGGAACCTTGAAAGAGTTACTTAATGTCTCTGAATCTTATTCTCTAGCTATAAAATACTAGTATATTATCTACCTTTAGATTACTGTAAAGAAAATGGGGTAATACAAAGAATTTAGCACAACTTCTGACACACAGTAGGTTCTTAATAAATATTAATTGACTTCATCCCTTTTCTTTCTACATCCTCTTAAATCTCAGATGTCAGTCTTTTTAAATATTTTTTTTTACCTGTAGATGGACATAATGTCTTTATTTTATTTATTTATTTTTATGTGGTGCTGAGGATCGAACCCAGTGCCTCACATATGCTAGGTAAGTGCTCTACCACTGAGCCACCACCCAGCCCACAAAGTATTCTTTTTAAAAAATATATATATATATATTTTTTAGTTGTAGATGGACACAATACCTTTATTTAATTAATTAATTTATTTAATGTAGTGCTGAGGATTGAACCCAGTACCTCACACGTGCCAGGCGAGCACTCTACCACTGAGCTACAACCCCAGTCCTCATATGTCAGTTTTGTGACTCACAGTACATTTGATCTTTTTATTCTGGTTCTAAGTTTCAGAAGAATCTAGAATAAATGCACGCATTTTTCCACTGATAGAAGACTTCCTTTCTTCACAGAGACATACCTTGTTTGTGCCACATTGCAAACGGCCTTGCTCTGTGGGTTTCTCTGGTTATTCTGCAAAGTTTAGGACTGGATTTCCCACCAATCAGGGAGCCAAAGTTTCATGTTTACTTGGGGCAAAATATACTTGCAGATCATTCATTTTAATATTGTTGCACATAGGTCAAAATAGGTTTTGTGCCAGGCCCCAGGGCACACGCCTGTAATTCTAGCAGCTCGGGAGGCTGACACAAGAGGATTGTGAGTTCAAAGCCAGCCTCAGGTGCTAAACAACTCAGTGAGACCCTGTCTCTGACAAAATACAAAATTGGGCTGGGTTGGGATGTGGCTCAGTGGTTATGTGCCACTGAGTACAATCCCCAGTAAAATAAAAAAAAGTTCTGTATGGAATACTCTTCTTTTAATCCTAAAGAAAATATCAAAAATGGTTAAACACCTTATAGTTAGAAAAGGAGGGCAGAAAATGATTTTGTTTCCTTACCATGCTCCATTTTACCTCTTGCAAATGTTTTTCCATGCTCCACTTGTTCCTTGCCCTCCACGATGAAAAGTGTTTTCTGTCCATTTTTAAAAGGAAAAATGTGATGTTTCATAGAAAGAAACAAGATTCACACTCTGAATAGAGGTGGCCGCTTATTTCAGAAGGGCTGGCAAGTCTGTCCTTGGCAGTTGCCAAGAGGTGGGTTGGTCAGACACAGCTTGAGCTCAAAAGAACATTGAGCCTTGAAATTTGAAGTGGCAAATTTTGCAATACTATGCTCTCTTTCTCTGCTTGAAGTCCCTGAATATTCCTTCTGGTCATGCTGATATCCGGCTGGAGAAGAAATTCACCCAGCAAGAAGTTTTTCTCTTCTTTACCTAGAACATGATTGTGTGTGTGTGTGTGTGTGTGTGTGTGTGTGTGTGTGTGTATGTATGTATGTGTGTGTAAGGGCATATGTACTAAAATGATGTTAACAGTGGTCTATATTTGTATGTCACCAATTTGTTACTTTCTAACTTTCTGAAATTGTCTAGATTTTTTGGCAATAAGAATATCTATAAAATTTACTGCAGGAAAATCAGGGGAAAAGACCTGTTTCTACTTTCAAAGGAAGGAGGAAAACTTATTCTCCTCTCTCAAGAAGGTCATATGATCTTTGCACACAAAGCAATGAACAAGGCTCAGTGTTTGTCTCCTGAAGCCAGAGCTGGCTTGCTAAATGACATCCTCCAGTCTTGTGGGCGCCAAGCTACTTTGTAATGCAAAAATTAAAATTCAGGAACATGAAGGCCTTCCTCCTTCAACCCCCCATTCCCTTGTGACTTGTTGGCAACCCTTCTATTCCCTACTAGACACTAATAATCTGAGGTTCAGTCTAGGGACTGAGAAGAAAGGAGAATCCCTCCTGAGATGGAGTTCAGCTCTAGGGCAGGGATCCTGCTTTATGTTTCTTCCATGTTCCCAACTGGGTCTGGCACTGTAATCCACAGAAAGAATTGCAGATTGTCAGGGGTGAGGAAACCTTAAAGGTCATTTGGTCCTCATTGTCAGTGCTTAATAATTACTTAATGAACTAGTCACTTTAGCTGCTCAAGGGGTTTAAGCTACAGAGCCACATGCCTCAATTCACCCAGACAACATCCCCAGCCAGTCCCCTTTGTTAATGTCCAGGAATACAAAGACATGACTCAGCATTTTGCCTCCATGAGTGGGGCCAGAGTAGGGGCTACTGATCCATGGTGGGGCTGGTATGTACAACAGGTCCCATTTACAGCTTTTGGGGCTGCTGAAAGCTGCATGCCTGGCATCAGTACAAATTTCGCCTCCCATGATGTCTCTGCCCCCTGCTTAGGGTATATGGATGTGGCTGCTGTCCAAAAAAACAGCTCTATTCACCAGTTCAAGATAAGGAAATATCTATCTGGGCCTGACTTGCTATATAAGAACCAGATGGTAATGATTAAAATTACATTAAATTAATGTTTGACAGTCCATGAAGGGCATAAATTGCATGGTGTGCTGCTTATCCAATCTGTCATCTTGTTTCTCTCTGCTCAGGTCAACAAACAACAGCCGAAAGCTCCCTCTCTGGGTTGAACAGAAGCTTGTTTCTCTGCTATGGAAATGGCTGCTCAGTTTACTAAGTTTAAGGCTTCTGTGCTGTCCAAATCATGATTAAGATGCCTTAAAATTGCAGAGAATTCTTTTGCCACTGTCTCCAGTAACCTTCTCCAAACACAGTAACAACAATCACTGGTTGGAATTGGTCAGAAATTGGGAAATCTGAACCGGGCCTAAGAGGAAACCATTGCCAAAATCAGAAAGCAATTTCCAACTGTAATGACAGCCTTCTTCATTCACATGGTTTCTATAATGTGTGGGCAGTGCTGATGTGTTATCAAGTTGCAAAAGAATTCCTGGTGTCACATTTTTAAATCACCCAGCTGCCATGTACTCCCTTCCAGAGAACCTTCAGATTTCAACTTTTGTTCTTTTCCACCTGTGTTATTCAGGAATCATCATTCCAATATTTACATTATTTTTTCTAGCTACTTAAACCCAAAGTAACATTTCAACCTGTGTACTTTTGCACAACTCAGATGACATTTTCAGTGTTCTGCCTATATTCTTTGGTGGCAAGGACCAGTTTCCACAGGAGTAAGCCAGGTTGTAGAAAAAGCAAATAAAGCAGTCTCAGGGTGCTGCAAGTGAGGCTGTGCCACCCACATCACCCTTCCAGAAGGAAGCTCTTGTGCACCCAGCTGTTGGGAGTGCTGCTGGAAGGTGGCCTTCAGCTGTCAGCCCTTTTTGCAAATGGCCGCCACTGAAGACAACTACCTGACCCCAAATCTCTTCTCATAATAAGAGCCATTCCCATCCCCCAACTTGGGAGACCTCTGAAGGTCTGCTTTTCCTGTGTTATTTTCTCTGTCTGTGCTTGCCTCTTCAATTACTGCCAGAATCCCTTCTTGCTTTATTCAGGTCACTGCTCAAATGTCACCTCATCATGGCTTTTCTTATCTCTTTTTCTAAAATAGCACACAATTACCCCTTCCTTATAGCCCCACCACCGAGTCTACCTGAGTCCTTGCCCTGTTTTCATTTTCTTCATTTTGAAACAAACTGAAGTTGCCTTTCCTGATGAGTGAAGGAAGATGGAGGGGCTGTGACCCCCCCCCACCACCATAGGTGACAAAGAAGATGGGAGCTAAGATTACCTCCTGCCCCAGCCTAACACAGGCTGCCTAAATATCTGCCTATGTATATTTCTCACTTTTTATTTTATTAATCTACAGTTGTCTCTCCCCACCCCACCCACCCACCATCTCTCTTTCTTTGGTATCAGGAATTGAACCCAGTGGCACTTAACTACTGAGCCACTCCTCAATCCCTTTTTTTAAAAAACTTTAAGACAGAGTCTTGCTAAGTTGCTTAGTGCCTATTTGGTATTTTATTTAGAGACAGGGTCTCACTGAGTTGCCTAGTGCCTCACTAAGTTGCTGAGGCTGTGTTTAAACTCACAATCCTCCTGCCTCAGCCTCCCAAATTGCTGGTGTTACAGGCTTGTGCCACCTCATCCACTGCCTCCTCTCTTTTAAAAGTTGTGCTGATTTTCAGGGATTTGGGGAGATAGTACCTTTGGAGCAATTAAGTTTCTTCCATTTTCCTTCAAAACTGGTCTTGAATAAAACTTCTTTTCCTGACAAGTTGACTTAATATTTCTGGAGCAGAAAGCATTATGGCCTAGCCTCTTCCTCCCTGGGTGGGATCTTGTGCTACCTAGTAACAATTTCTCTTCTGATTACCTGTAATTATTTATATATTTATCAATTATTTTGTTTATTACCATTCCCTACTAAAATAGAACCTTGGCGATGGCTAGGACTTTGACCATTTTGTTCATTGCTTTATCTTGACTAGAAAAATTGCCTAGCACATATAGAGAGTTGCTCAATAAATATTTGTAAATAATTGAGTGAATCAATGAATGGTTAGTTATCTAATATCTTAGCTACTGACCAGCTCTCTCCAGGCACATCCTAAGAATCAGAGTCCTGGGCTGGGGTTATGGCTCAGTGATAGAGTGCTTACCTAGCATGTGTGAGGCCCTGGATTTGATTCTCAGCACCACATATAAATAAATGAATAAAATAAAGGTCCATTGATAACTAAAAAAAATGTATATTAAAAAAATAATAATCTGAGTCCTGCCAGGGCAGTATACTAGTCTAAAATATAAGTTAGGAGTTAACAGTGACCTATTCACTTATTGACAATTACATAATTCTTAAGCTGTGCCAGGCATTGATCTTGGTAATTTAATGATATTAATGCATTTAATCTTCATAACAACTGTAAGAAGTAGGTGTTGTTATTTTTTTCCATTTTAAAGATGAAAAAAACAAGGAAGACAGTGGTTAAGTAATTTGTCCCAGGTCACATATCTAGTAAGCTAGAATTTAGTCAGTTACAAGAATCTCTACCACTTACCAGCTATATAATTTTGAGTAAGTTCTTCTTTGTTCTGATTTCTTTGCTCATAAAAGATGGAAATAGGCCAGGCACGGTAGCACATGCCTGTAATCCCAGTGGCTCAGAATGCTGATGCAGGAGGATTGCAAGTTCAAAGCCAGCCTCAGCAACTTTAGCAAGGCCCTAAGGAACATTAGTGAAATCCTGTCTCAAAATAAAAAATAAAAATGGCTAGGGATGTGGCTCAGTGGTTAAGCCTCCCTGAGTTCAATCCCTGGTTAAAAAAAATATATATATAGTAAAACCTACCACACAGAATTTTAAGCATTAAATGAGATGGTATCTTTAAAGTGCTTAACAGGGTCCTTGATAGACATAAGCATTTAATAAAGGATAGTTGCTATCATTTTTATCCCAGTGCCTTATCTTCTACATTCCAACAGACTTCACAGACTTCCAAGTATTACCTCATCTGACTTTTGTTTCATTTTAGATGCCCTATGTTGACTGACTTTTGCTGAATGTCTTGGATGATGTACCCAGCCACCATTCAGATGTTCCACATACAGGCCCAGTCTCGTATCACATCCACCCTTGACTTGACTCTAGCTTGGTTTCACCTCGCTAGATAGGACTAGGGCCAGGTCCCAGGTCCCACAGTGTTCACATCTGCCCCTTCCTGTCAGATCTTGAAATAAATTGATTCTTAGATAGATGCAACAAAGTTTAGGTGGCCTGATTTGCCTATGATAACTAGCCCTGAAGTTCTGGATTCCCATTTTCTGGTACAATCAATCACTTGAGCCACAGCTCAAATTTGACTACATTTGCTGACTACTCTGGTACACTGCCCAGATCCCCTTCCAGTGAAATATTGGTCATATCTGCTGCTAGGAGTACTGATATCTTCAGACCTTTATGAGATTGCTTCAATTGCAAACTTACTACGACCAAGAAGCTGTTCTCTTAATGAACCTCTAGGGTCACTCATATCTAGTAATATATTAGTGAAGGAACATAAACTTCCACTCACCTTGGCCCAACTAGAGACAATTTTTTTTTGTTTTTTAATTTATTTCACATTTGTAGGACAATGTTTTTTATAACTTTATTTTATTTTTATGTGGTGCTGAGGATCGAACCCAGTGCCTCACACATGCCAGGTGAGCACACTACCACTTGAGCCACATCCCCAGCCCAACTGGAGACAATTCTGAAGGTCCATTTTGGCTCCAGAGTTCCCTTTGGGGTTCTGCTGAGGCTGCTATTTGGCCTGTATCACAGTTTGGCTTCTTCCTCTGTCCACCAGTTTCCTCCCCAGAAGTGCATCCAAAGGATGTACCCTCATCAACAACCTGCCACCTCTGCTCTATCAAAGAGTCAGCATCCCAGAAAGCCTACCCTACAACTCATGGTATAACCCAGTGCACTTATACCATTGCATGGTCTCTGTATTCATCTACAAACTATAAAACTCAGGAAACAAAATGGCCTCCCAGGATTAAAGCTCCCTGGCTGCTTCACCAACTCATCCCCATTTTTCACTTCTTCTCAGAGGCTTGACTAGTCTAGTCTGCCTGCTTACACAAGCACATAAATGGAGCCAGGAAAATGATGCCTATTAATCAATTCTTGCCTACTGTTCATTGCTTCAGCTCAGGGCTTCTCTTTCCTAAAGGAAGTAAGACAGATGATCATGGGTTGCCACACAACACTGGTTCTTTACTTTGACCTCCTGAGTCCTAGGAGGATTTATCAGCCAACAACAAGCTCATTTAACTATATGTCAGAAGCAGACGAAGAGTCAGTCATTAAGTGAATATAAACAACGAGGTGCCTCGTGCATTTTTGTAAAGGTTGATATATTTATAAACATGCCCTTGGGCAAGGGTCAGCCTCAGTGATACTCTCTTTGGGAATAGCCAACCCCAAACCACTTATTTGTTATGACTATAAATGACATTTTGATCTGAGTAATCATTAAAATGTCTGTACTTTTAATGGCCCATAAAATCTTAATATGCTCCCTCACATGTTGTCTTTTCTGAAACTACAACAGGATGAATCTGTTTCCATTTGATCTTCAAGAATAGATAAAATAGGGCTAGAGGTGTAGCTCAGTGGTAGAGGGCTTGCCCAGCATGTCTGAGGCACTGGGTTTGATCCTCAGCATCACATAAAAAATAAATAAAATAAAGGTGTAAAAAAAAAAGGAATAGCGGGCTGGGGTTGTGGCTCCGTGGTAGAGCACTTGGCCTAGTACATGTGAAGCACTGGGTTCGATCTTCAGCACCACATGAAAAAATAAACAAATAAAATATAGGTATTGTGTTCCTCTCTAAAAATATTTTTTAAAAGGAATAGGTAAAATAACTGCCCTATTGAAGTGTGCAGTGCTGTATTTGATAAGCTAATAAAGTCACAGAAGAAAAACACAGCAGAGCATAACTGCTTATTTTTTAGACTTTCTGTGGGAAGATACTTTGTCTAATTAAATAGATCTTCCTAAGCAAATCCTTTGCTCTCACAGCATGCAGCCTAATTTTTATGAAGAAATGAAAAGAACTCTTGGTAAGTCTATTGATTTCTTATATTCGTTTTTGTTTTGTTATGTCCCTTTGGAAATACTGTTCCATTCCTGATCTCAGACTGTATCTAGGTACCCAAAGTGGAGCTGGTATTATTAAGCAGACATGGTACTGGTCAATATTCTGTCCCTTATAGTGAAAGATGATATGATTGATGCTGATGCCAATCTATATGGACAATCACAGCTGTAAAAACAGATGCTCCTCTTCCAGGCCCAGCCCTGCCATACATTTTTATCTGTGGTGCCAGGCACTTGGCAGAGATAGGCGTTTTGTGTCAGTAAGCCTCAGATACCCCTGAAACTCTCTGACAATTATTCTTAAAAAGCTATGACTCACTGCCGATGGGGCTAGCTGCTTCCTAAATTTCTATAAATCCTGTGGCTCATGCTCTGAGATTTTGCTTCTGTGCTCCTGATTCTTATAATCACCTCATTTCAGGCCTCCTATAAAGTAGTTACTTGAATCACTCGAACAGTGAATCAATAAGGGCTTAATTAAAACATTCTGTACATTACACTTCATGGTTGTGAATGTCACTATAGGGGGGACTTCTGCATTTTAACATCTGCACATAATACCTTCAGATTTAGTTGGGGGAAGATAATTAAACAGAATAATGCTTATCATGAAAATCAGCTGGATTGTATGACCACCCTCATGATCTCAAAGTGAATCATGAAGGTCCTTGTTAAAATGCAGCTCCCATAGCATATCTACTGAATAAGAATCTCTGGATTGGTATTGGAATCTGCATCTTTAATAAGTTCCCCAAGTGATTCTTATGCACACTATAAGTGCAGAACTATTGCCCTAGAGGCTGATTATTTCACTGTAGGCATGGTTCCTGCAATGCCACAACTCGTTAGTAGTTCTCTTTGTTTTGGAAGGAAATGGCAGCATTCAGTGATTATCACCACTGAAATGTGTGATTAATCATTGTAATGATGGTGTTGATGCCCCACCCAGAGCCCGTTTACCAGTCTGTTGTACCCATCCCCCAGCTGCTTGCTCTAGCTTACCCAGAGCCAGGACAAGCTCTATTTATTTTATATTTAGCAACTCTGAGTGTTGGCTGCTAACAGCTTGCAGCTGTACTCTTCCCTCAAGAATTGCTCTTGGCTGATAGGGGCTGCCTCACCCAGAGATGCCTAAAAGGTTATGCAACACAACAGTGGCTCACTAGTACATACAGGTTAAGCATCCCTAACTGAAAAATCTGAAGTCATAAAAGCTCCAAAACATGAAACATATTTTGGGGTGTTATGTGGGCACTTGAAAGTTTCATATTTTTCAGTATTTCAGAATAAGGATGCTCAACAGGTAAAGTCAATGCAAATATTCCAAAATCTGAAACACTTCTGGTCCTGAGCATTTCAGACAAGGGATACTCAATACCTCTAGGAGCAAAGGGAAGGTCAGCCCCTTTGCCTCAAGGGAGAAAACTGTGGTGCCATCCTTGCTCTGGAGTTCCCTATGAGATCAGGCTGATGCTAGACTTATGCTGAAAACACATCTTTGCTTAGCTTCTTTTCCATTTTCCTCATTTTCCTCCTTACAGGTTTCTTCTGAGAGCACTTCAAGAAAAAGCAAGTATTAGTGAGGGTGTAAAGACAAGGGAACCCAGGGCTGGGATTGTGGCTCAGTGGTAGAGCACTTATCTAGTATGTGCGAGGCACTGGGTTTGATTCTCACAACCATATACAAATAAAAATGAATAAAAAATAAAGACCCATCAACATCTTAAAATAATTTTTTAAAAAATATAAGGGAACCCTTGTACATTGTTTGTGAGAATGCAAATTGGCACAGCCATTAAGGAAAACAGTATGGAGTTTCCTCCAAGAATTTAGAAATTGACCTACCATATGACCAGCAATTCCTCTTATGGGAATATGCCAAAGGAGATAAAATCTGCACCACTATGTTCATTGGAACATTGTTCACAATAGCCAAGCTAGGGCTGGGGATGTGGCTCAAGCGGTAGCGCGCTCGCATGGCATGCGTGCGACCCGGGTTCAATCCTCAGCACCACATACCAACAAAGATGTTGTGTCCGCTGAGAACTAAAAAAAACAATAGCCAAGCTATGGAATCAACCTATGTCTGTTAGTGGATGAATAGATAAAGAAATTGTGGTATTTATACATCATACAAAATATTATCCAATCTTTAAAAAAGAAGGAAATCTGTGCCAAGATGGATGAAACTAGAGGACATTATGCTAAGTGAAGCCAGTTACAGAAAGACAAGTAGTGTATGATACCACTTATATGTGGAATCTAAAATTTTTTTAAAAAAATTGAATGCCTAGAAATAGAGTAGAACACTGGCTACCAGAAGAATGAGGGGAGGAGGATACTGGAATGGGGAGATGTAGAACAAAGGGGTACAAACTTCCAGTTAAGATAAGTAAGTATAGAGATCTAAAGTATCACCTGAGTACTATACTAAATAGTGTATACTAGAAATTTGTCAAAAGTACAGATTTAAGATGCTCTTGTCAGAGAAAAAGGTAACTGAGATGATCAATATGTTAACTTGCTTGACTATACTGTTTCACTCTGTATAATATCAAAACATCATTCAGGCACTTACATATATACAATTAAGGAAAAGAATCCCTATCTCAGTCTGTTTCTAGATGACTCTACCTAAGTCAATATTGTTCTTCAGCACTGATTAGTCTTTTCCTAGAGGAAAAAAAGTTGTAAAAATAACAAAAATAAATCTTTAATAAATTAAGATTTATATTTGTAACAAGAGCTAAAATAAGTAGGAGGTTCTGGGTCCAAGTAAATGGGTTAACTCCGCCCTGTTTCTCTCACTCAATGTAGCCATAAAATCTGGTCAGAATGCATAAGGCAGCTATTTGAGCACTCTGAAAGATAAATAAATAGTAGTAGGCAGGTTAGGAAGGAAGACAGTCAAGAATCTGAAGTACTGCCAAACTAGAGTAGATAATTTATTTTTCCTCTGTTATCCTTGGCCAAGACTAAATAAAGCCTCAAAATCTAGAATTAGGTACTGGGTTACATACCAGAGAGCTCTAGAAGAAGCTCTCTATTTCTGTCTCAAAGAACAGGAAAGCATTCCACTTATGCTCAGAGAGAGTGGGGAAAATCCAACACTACCCCTATTCTCTGGTCTCTTGAGCTCTAGGCAATCCTTCATAGCAAGAGCATTAGAACAGACAGCAGCAGCAACTGGACCTATAGGTGCCTAAACTCTGAAAGAGAAGAAACTTTTTTGATTAGAACAGCTAATCAAAATGATGGATTCAACCTCCATTGTTCCCTCCCTCTTCTTTCTACATCCTGATGTTTGGTCCCAGACATGGGCACCACATAGTTAGCTAAAGCTTCACCTTTCTGGCATCAGAGACTGAAAGATGAGGCCTAGGGAGGAAAAAATAATGGGGAAAGTTTAGAAAGTATGAAGAAAACTACTTCCTAAATTTCTTTATGAACTTTCCTTCCCTAGCTATACTTTTATATATGACATGGAAAGATGTACCAAAGATTTTGAGAACTGAATTATGGGATAGAATGCTGCCCAGGCTCAGATAGGCCACTGGGTGACACACATATGAGACAAACACAGACAGCACTGTAAAGGCTTTGGAAACTGAACTTCCATTGAAACCACAACCCATAGAAGGCTGTTGGAATTTGCAGCCTGAACCCAGTTACACTGATCACCTGTTAAAAAAAAAAAAACTATCTGCATTCCTCATAGAATTTAACAAACCAGAGTCTTATAACCTCCCCCAAATGCCCAGGATAAAATCTAAAATTACTCAGCACACAGAGATTCAGGGAAAAAAACTCTCAACTCACATGGGAAAACAACCAAAAGAAATCTATGCCAAGATTACAAAGATGTTGGAATTACCAAAGACTTTAAACTATTATTAAAATATCTCCAAGAAATAAGAGAAACACTCTTGAAATAAACGGAAAGCTAGAAAACTTTGGCAAAGAATAGAAATAAGCCAGTCCCCCCAAAAAACAAAGGCCAAATGTTTTCTCTGATAAGTGGATGCTGATTCATAATGGGCTGGGGGTGGGGGAGCATGTGAGGAATGGAGGAACGTTTCATAGCGCAAAGAGGAGGGAGGGGAAGGGAGGGAGCATGGGGGTAGGAAAGATGGTGGAATGAGATGGGCATCGTTACCTTAGTAAGTACATGTATGAAGACATGAATGGTGTGACTCTACTTGGTGAAAAATTGTGCTCTATTTGTGTACTATGAGTTGAAATGCATTCTGCTGTCATGTATAACAAATTAGAACAAATAAATAAGTAAATTTTTAAAAATAGAAAAAAAAATTAAAAAGAAAAATGCAAAAAAAGAAATAAAAGATACAAAAAGGAATCAAATGAAAATTTTACAGCTTAAAAATACAAAACCAATGTAGAAAACTCACAAGATGGGCTCAATAGAAAAATGAAGATAATAAAGCAAAGAATGAATTTGTTGATAAATCAATAGAATTATAAGAGTCAAAAATATAAACCTACAGATTTAAGAGGCTCAGAAAACCTCAAATAGGATAAACCTAAAGAAATCTTTGCCCAGATACATCATAATCAAACTGTTGAAATCTAAAGACAAAGAAAAATCTTGAAAGGAGCCAGTAAAATTAACACATTAATTACAGGAGAAAAACAATTTGAATATCAACAAATTTCTCATCAGAAACCATGGGAGCTAGAAGAAACTGGAATGATATTTTCTTAAAGTGCTGGGTAGAAAAAAAAAACTATCAACCCAGTTTTTCAGTAATGATAAAATAAAGACATTATTATATGAAGGAAAACTGAAAGGATTTATTACCTCCAGATCTTTTCTGAAAGAATTGCTAAAGAAGTTTTTTAGACAGAATGGAAATGTTACCTGGAATATCAGAAATGAAAAAAAAGCAATATAAATGATAAATATTTGGAGAAATTAAATATTCTACCTTCTTTACTTTTTTAAAATATGTGTTATGACTGAAAGTCGAACATATTACATTTTCTGAGGGGTCTTCAATATATGTAGATGTACTACATAAAAGGCAACTACTGGGCTGGGGTTGTGGCTCAGTGGCAGAGTGCTTGCCTAGCACATGTGAGGCACTGGGATCCATCCTCAGCACCATATAAAAATAAATAAACAAAATAAAGATATTGTGTTCATGTATAACTAAAAAATATTTTTTTAAAAAATAAAAGGCAACTACAGATTGGCAGGGATGTGGCCCATAGTGTGTGACCAGAACATCATGGAGCCTGTGAGGAAGTGGCAAGAGGGTTGAATGATGAAGAAAGAAGAGAAAGAGAAGTGGAAGAATTTCAAGCTGACAAAAAAATCAGAATGAAGTGGCCACAGTGGGGCTATGGAAAGTGCTAGAAGGCAGAGAAGGTAACTAGACAGAAGGGAGACCAAAATAAGCATACTAGGTTCTGGGAAGAAGCACAGGTTGTAGTCTGCAGCAGGTACCCTGATAACAGAGCAGAGAATGCCAGACCTGAAAGGGCTGTTAGAGATCAATGGGTCTATACATGTTGTCCTGATGGAGAAACTAGAACCCAGAGACGGGGAAGGACCCAGCAAACCAAGTTCTAACCCCCTACCTTAATAGATTTCAAGATTATTATGTGTCTTTTAACTTCTTACCCCCAGAACCTCATAATTGTAATGATAGTCATTTCTTACTTTTTTGAGCACTTTCTGTATGCTTTGTATTTTTTCATTTAATTATTTTGATTTTATAATAAAAATGTCTTCTTTTTCTCATTGTAAATAACACATGCTTGAAACTATACATAAAACTACAAAGAATAAAGAAAAAATCCCCTGCTTCTGAAAAAAGGCAACTAACAATATAAAGGCAGGTAGTGAAGGAACCTATATGGCAGTAATATTTTCCCGTTTGAAACAGTAAAATATTTATTAGTACAAAAGGACCAGGCCAGATGCAAACTTCACGGATCATCTCAGCCTTTTATCCAGGAATAGGATTACACCCACAGGAATGGACCCACTCTCCTGGTGTAAAATGAGCCACTAAACAAAGGAGGGGACTGGGATTATATAGGTTATACTGAGAGGTGACTTAATTAATGAGCGTGTCAGCTTGGGCACTCAGGAATTTGGGGTCTGTTTTACTGGGTGAAATGGGAGGGGGCCTGGGGTCAGCGGTCAGTATCTGGGATTTATCTTACTGGACTGGATGGACGGCCTGGGGTCAGTGGTTTGTATCTGGGAAAGGATTTGTTTAAGGAAGGATCAATGCTTTGGCCTCTTCCCAGATTAATTCTAAGTTTGATGGATACCTTCTCCCCAAGGTTTGTTTTATTACTGGAAAAGAATGTACTGGGAAAGAATCAATGCTCTCAATGTATGACTTTCCTTCTTTCTCCCTTTTCCCAGGCCTCACTATTTTGGGGGTTTGTCATTTTCCATATCTAATAATAACAATTCTGCATAGACTGTGAAAACTTCAGTATGTATATAATTCCTAGAACACTAAAAATACTATATAAAGAGATAATAATCCAGAAGGAGGAAGAAAAGGAGAGAAATGGAAAATTGAGGGATGAATCACAAAATGAATGATAAGTTACTAGGTCTAGATCCAAACATATCAATAATTTCATAAATGTGAATTGTAAAAGTCAGAGACTGTGAGAATGAACTAAAAAAAAATACCCAATGACATGTTGTCCACAAGAGACACTTCAAGTATACCAATAAAGGTATATTTAAAGTTAAAAGGATGAAAACAGATACACCATGAAATTGCTGAGAGAAAAAATCTGGATTGATTATTTTTTAATATTCTTTTTTTTTTAGTTGTAGTTGGACATAATACTTTTATTTATTTATTTGTTTGTTTGTTTATTTATTTATTTATTTAGTGCTGAGGCTCGAACCCAGGGCCTGCCATGTGCTAGGCGAGTACTCTGCCGCTGGGCCACAACCCCAGCCCCCGGATTGATTATTTTTATGATCTGAGGTGCCACCCACCGCAAAGCTCCTGTATTATTGCAGTAATATTCAGAAATGAAATTTTTAGATTATGTAAACTGTAATCTAATCAGTCCATCATAATTTGAGTGGACTAACCAGGTGGTAACTGTAAGCAGGTGGGGCATGACTGGAAGAGGTGAGTCACTGGGGTTATGCCCTGGAAGGATGCATCTTTCCTATGACTCCTTTCTTGCTCTGTTTCCTGGCCATCAAGAGTGTAGTGATGCTCCTCCACCACAGCCTTCTGACATGATGTTCTGCTTAACCTTGCATCCAGAGCAATGGAGTCAGTCCACCACGGGCGGAACATCTGAAACCATGAGCCAAGATAAATGTTTCCTTCTCTAAGTTGTTCCTGTTGGATATTTTTGTCAAAATGATGAAAAGCTGATTAATACAACTAATTTTTTTAAAATAGACACTTGCAAAATGGCACACTGCTGAATCTAAGCTACTTGTCACCAATAATTGCTTTAAATTGTTTTTGTTTACATACTTTTTTTTAAGAGAGAGAGAGAATTTTTTAATATTTATTTTTTAGTTTTTGGTGGACAAAACATCTTTGTCTGTATGTGGTGCTAAGGATCGAACCCGGGCCGCACGCATGCCAGGAGAGCGCGCTACCGCTTGAGCCACATCCCCAGCCTTTGTTTACATTCTTTTCCCAGGAAAGTTTGATCTCATCTTACCCATAAATGTTCTAGATGTTCATATACTAAAAGCTGCTCAGCATGAGTTGGATAGCTTTTGTGAAATGTTAGCTCGTTTTGGGAATTAGAACCTTCCCAATTGCTCTAAAGTAATGGCTTCTACTAAGAACACAAGGCACAGTATCCTTCTTAACTCTCCCTGTTAGGTGCAGGTCAGTTTTCCAGTTAGATTTCTTTTTACAGTAACAAGACAGAACTTTTAATTCATTGTCATTGTTTAATGATAGTAATACCTACTTGATATGGTTGTTGTTAATATTAAAAAGAGATAACCTATGAGATGTGCTAAGTACAATGACTGGCACATAGTAAATACTTAGTATGATTCTTCTTCATTTTTATGCCTTAGAGTAATTTTTGTTAAGAAATTTAGAGCAAGGCTTGTGGTCTCAGGTAAGGTTTTTGTAGAGGGTATATAATGATCTTGGCCTTGAGGGGAAGCTGAGATTTGTCAGAAAGCGAAAAAGAAGAAAGGCCTCCCAGGCCTTGGTAATAAGATAGCATGAAGGTAATCTTTGAAGTCTCAGGAAGCCAAAGGTTGGATTAATGAATAAAGAACACTTGATAAGTAGGAAGGATATTGATTTGGAACCAAGCCTTAAGGAAACACAATGAGAAAGTCTTACTTTTGTGGGTGTGAGAATTGATTTCAGGCTAGCCCATGACCACATGGGGAAGTAGGCAAAACTTTCCTTCAGTGTTTTTCCATCACTCACTTTTATTATATTTTCTTTCTTTTCAGTACCACTTCCAAGGACTCTAGTATACTATTTATGTTAACCTATTTAAGAATAAAGTAGGCTGAAAAATACAATTCATACTAGAGTTTTTGATCTAATGGGTTAACCTTTCCAGTTCATCAAATTTTAAAAGAGAGTCTTGGCTTGGCTTGTGATTATTCAAGAGAAAAGACACTTCAGTGATTGAATTTTTAGCATTTACACTGATTAGGGAATATATTTTTGATTAGGGAGGCTATTCACTCCAGTTAAACCACAAAGCTAACTTCCCATTCCATCTATAGGGCCCAGATTAATAGATCTGGGTATGCACAGTCTAGATATCATCATCATACATTAGTGTCAATATTCTAAATGATGATTTTAGAAGAATTTGTTTCATTTCCCCTATGCAGATGTCAGGATTGAACAATAGGGTTCAGTACTGCAGGAATCCCTGCTGAAGCAGCCCTAGGTATGAAGAAGTGGAGGAGCCAGCAAGAAAAAAAAGTTGAAACCCTCAGTAACAGTAGTAAATCCAAAGTGCTAGAGGCATGATTGCCAACTGTCCTCACAGCATTTGAAGATGGGGTTCAAAACAGGAACCTGATAAGAGCAATTGTGAAATTTCAAGGGAATTTGGGTGGCCCGCCTATCTATGACACCCAAAGCTCATGTTTCTTCTTCAGTCACTTCCAGCTGTGACTGTCCACTAGGTTAGCTTAAAAGGTGAATATAGAGGATACATCAATGAACTTCTGATGTAATGGGAAATTTTAAGTAAATATTAAAGAAGAATTGTTAGCCATTAGAATCCAGAAGTTATGAAGCTATTAGAATACAGAAATTATGACACATGCTACCAAAGGAAGTAGTAAAATCACTATTTAAAGACTCATTATATACTCATTCATTTTTAAGACAGGATTTAAGAAAAATAATGAGATCTATCTTGTGGTAGTGCTGAGATATAAGCTAAATGACCCACGAGAGGTCTCTTCAAACCCAAGTGATTCTGTTTAAACGTTAAAATCCATCTGTTAGAATGGAAATGAAATCTGATAAGCATTCTCCTCGGAAAAACATTGCTTTATATGAGCAATGCTCTATTTGCTCTTCTCTTTCTCTGTCTTCATCCCTTCCAAATTAAAAACTGGCTCACACCTATCTCAAAAGTAATTTTCTTGATATTAACCCCTAAGAATAGGATTCATTGCCTAATATACCAAGAATGTCAAATAGAATTCAACAGACTTCATCTTGATAAAGATTTCCTGAACTTTGTGTTCAGAAATATTCAGAAGCTGCATTCAGAGGACTGTGCCTGGTTAGCAATGCCTGCTCTGCACAGGGAGGGGGATTACAGCATGCTTACCAGGCATTTGCTACTCCTGCTATATAACACCCTAAGGAATATTGAGAACTAATCACAATTAAAAAGGTAATCTAATATTTTAATAACAGAGGCATATATGATCCTACAGATATCAGTGAAATTTGGTGCACAGTATAATGGACTCCTTCCAAGAATATGGAAATCAGAAGTTAGTGAGTTTTTTTTTAAAGATAAAGAGATCCAATAGAAGAGGGAAAGATAATACTGGTAAACTAAGAATATATAAACCATCTTTGCAAATCTCCTAGCTTAAGACTGGAACCGTAAGGAAATATTTAGGTATGATTTAAAATAGAGAAGAAACAGAACTGATATTGGCATGTTTACATATCACACTGCTTAGCTTATTGGAGGACACAGATAGTCTTCCTCTAATATTGATTGCAAAACTAATTTTGCAGGCATAGAATTGAACTTCAGTCATCATCCATTTCCAAAGCCATTTCATTAACCACAAAGCCACATTGTCCACACCTTAACTGGAACTCTGAACTCTCAAAGCTTAATAACTTTTATTTCTTTTCATAGCCAGGCCTACTCAGCTGCCAGGTAACTGTCAAAGTACAAAAGGTAAACCTTGCTGGGAAAATCACATTGCTTTTCTGAAAAGCTTTTCTTTTAAGGGTTCAACTGAGAATGTCTGAAGCCTGGAGTCAACACCCACATTCTTGCTTTACCATTTAAATTTGTGTAGAACTATTTTGTGGTTCTTGTGGTTGTGGCAATGTGCAAGACACTAGTACAGTGCACACATTCTCCAGGCCCTGTCTGCTATACCCAAGACAAGTTGAAAGTGTGTGTGTGTGTGTGTGTGTGTGTGTGTGTGTGTGTGCATGCATGTGTTTTGTTTTTATGTGAACAGTAGCTGAGGGTAAGTTGTGGGGAAATGAGGAGTTACTGCCTGACATATTGTTAGATCTCAAAGATTTATCAAGTGAATAAATACTTAAATGACTGAGCGAAATTATTGGAAACCACCTTAAGTAGTGGGGGGAAAAAGTGCCTTTTGTTGTTTTGGAACAACCTAACAAGCCATAAAAATAGAAGCAGGACAGGGGAGATAAGATTAGTACTTTCCTGCCCTCCTATCACCAACTGTCCTCCTCCTAAGACCAGAAAACTGTGATAGTCTTGCATAGGAAGCATGTACGTCTATGAGAGAATCCCAAGACAGGAAAGTTAACCTTCAAAGTAGGGGGGCAGTTTAGGCAGGCATGATGAAGTTTAGCAGCATTTAATCTAGGTGTTCTCCAGCATATATAGTATGAAATAAGGGAATTGTGCACAAGATCATTCAAATGTATAGTTTGTTCTATGAATCTGGGCTTGGACAAATAGATTTTCTTTCTTTAACAATAATCTACTGGTAGGTAGAGAGATAACCAACATCTAAAATTCAGGAGCATTTAACAACTTTATTGAAGAAATAACTGCGCTTAGGTATGGTAACCAGAGAAGAACTTGAGAGAATTTCTGAATGAGAAATTGATTTTGTTTTTAATTTAATATTTTCAGAACTGCTCATTTTTAATTTTTTAAATTTTTTTTAGTTGCAGATGAACACAATACCTTTATTTATTTATTTTTATGTGGTGCTGAGGATCAAACCCAGTGCCTCACATGTGCCAGGCAAGCACTTTACCACTGAGCCCCAGCCCCTCATTTTGGATTTTAAACAGTGCTGCCATTATTACTCTTAAAGAAAGTCTAGTGGTGCTTCACTATCTATATAAATTAAGATGTAAACCTGTATGTAATTGGTTGAATTTGGGCTTTATTTTAAAAGTGCCGATGCATGGCTCGGGTTTTGGCTCAGTGGCAGAGCACTTGCCTAGCATGCATGAGGCACTGGGTTTGATCCTTAGTACTGCATAAAAATAAACAATAAAATAAAGGCATTCTTTCCATCTAAAACCACAAAAATTTGTTCTTAAAAAGTACTAATGCAGAGGATATACAGTTTGGGGAATGAGAGATGTCTAGACTCTGGTACCAGAACAAATTTTGTCTTTGGTAAATGCTAATTTTGCTTTACAATTACTTGGGCAATGCCTTTCCCTTTTATGCTTTATCAATTTCAGTTATTTATTTATAAACATAACATTACTGAATATAAAATTAAACATATAAGGCTGGGTACAGTATAGCATGCCTGTAATCCTAGCAACTTGGGAGGCTGAGGCAGGAGGCTCACAAGTTTAAAACCAACCTCAGCAATTTAGTGAGGACCTACGCAACTTAACAAAACCCTGTCTCAAAATTTTAAAAAGTGCTGGGGATGTGGCTCATTGGTTAAAATCCCTTGGGTTCAATCCCTGGTACCCAAAACATTAAATATATAATTTAATCTTCATTGGGTTTTTATATTCTAACTGAAATATCTCACTATGGTGAAATTATTTGAAAGAAAAAAGATATTCTGATATTGACTTACCCATTACCATGGATCATTGTTGATTATAAACAAATATTTCATTCCACCAGCCCTGCTCTATACAGGCAGCATATTTTGAACCTAATGCTCTTTTATGTAATTTATCATACAGCTTATTTCCATCCATTACTGTGAAATAGGCAGAAATATTTATTTCGTTCTGCCTAGAATGCAACTGTGTTTTTTCAGAAATTTAGAAAATTGGGAATTTACAAAATATGTGTTTTCATGTTTAATTAGGGAAAGTATGAAAATATGCATTTGGGGGATGAGAATAAATTTTCATAGACTTCAGAATACTTACCAAGGTATTCTCCATTTACGGCAGGCCAGGCTGTAAGTACTGGGAAATTAAAGCCATTCAGGAGCAGACCTTATCCAGTGATGAATAGAAATTTGTGGATAAGTATGCTCAAGCTTCTCAGATGGGATCACTCTGAGGCACATGTTCTACATCATGGGTCAGCAAACTATTTCTGTTAAGGTTAGATAGTAAATATTTCAGGATTTGTGGGCCACGTGGTCTCTCTTGCAGTTACTCAGCTCTGCTGTTGTAGAGTAAAAATAGCCAGAAATAATTCATAAGTGAATGAACATGGCTGTATTCCAATAAAACTTTACTTATGGACAATGAAATTTGAGTTTCACATAGTTTTTTATTTTCCTTTTTCTTTCTTTCTTTCTTTTCTTTTTTTTTTTTGTACCAGAGATTGAACCCAGGGGTGCTTAACCATTGAGCCCCATCCCCAATCCTATTTTGTGTTTTATTTAGAGATAGGGTCTCACTGAATTGCTTAGGGCCTTGCTCAGTTGCTGAGGCTGGCTTTGAACTTGTGATCCTCCTGCCTCAGCCTCCCAAGCCACTGGGATTACAGGCATGCACCACTACACCTGGTGAGTTTCATATAATTTTTATGTGAAAAATAAAATATCTTTTGATATTTTAAAACCATGAAACACATTCTTACATACTACAGTTTGGATGTTGAATGTTCCTCATAGGTCTATGTGTTAAAGCTTTGGTCCCCAAGGTGGCGCAATTGAGAGGAAGTTGAACCTTTTAGAGGCGGGACCTTGGGTGAGGTCCTGAGATCGTGGTGGGTATGCTACCAAGGGGAACTGTAGGGCCCCAATCCATCCTCTTTCTCTTTGTTGTCTGGCTCATGAGGTAAGTGGTTTGCTCCACCACATTCTTCAACCATGATGTGTCACCTCATCAGATGCCCAAAACCATAGGGCCAACTAGATCATGGACTCCAAGTCCAAGCGCCAAAATAGATTTTTTTCTCTTTACAAGTTAATTGCCTCAGGTATTTCATTACAGTGATAGAAAGATGTCTAATACATGAGCAAATAAGCTATATAAAACCCAACTGGATTTGGTCCATGGGTGGTCACCTGCCAACCTCTGTTCTATATTACCTCTCAGAGTTTCTCCGGGGATTCCACAGTGGTATCTTGATGGAAAACTCTCCCCTTATTGCTTTCCTTCTCTTCCTTGTCTCACTTCCCTATTCACTTATTAGTGTTTCCTGGAATCATCTCCCAAACAAGTGTTACTCATGTTTGAATAATTATCTTGATGCCAGCTTCCAGGGGAATCAAAACAATCACTATTAACAGATTAATCACTGAATCGAACATTTCTTGCTTTGGTTTCCTAAAGACCCCAGGAAAGAGTTCCAGAATCTTAAGAGTAGATTCAATAAAAGGCTTTTTCTGGTATATTCTCAGACTCACAGTGTTGTGGGTTAAAGGAATAACCTTTATCATTCCAATCTCCAGACTTACACCTGAGATAAAATTGAGGGTGTTAATATCTGCAATGAGCCTGAGGCAGCCATTTCATCTTCTTGGTCCATCACTCTTAAACCCTCATGCTGGGTTTATCAGCAGTAAGGACATCAAGGTTCTTCACAGCAGTAGGAGTCAGTGACTCAGAGTCAATAGAGCCATGTAACAGTGCACAGGAATCCAGGGGTGTTGCGTGCTATCATAACCATAGCAGCAATCTCTGTAGCCATGGGGATTTATGAAATGTGTTCCTTTCCCAAAGCTCCCTGCAAATAACCAAAGGACTGAATTATTTCTAGATCAAGAACAGCAGGTGGGTAGATGGGGGCATTCGTTTTTGGGTCCCATCTTGCTCATTTTATGTAGTAATTGCTTTCTCTGCAAATTGAAAAAAGCTTTCCCCACCCTGTTCTCTGCTGTTCCAGATGGCTGTACCCTCTCAACCTGGCAGGTGCCTGCCTGTTGACAGTGAGCCTGTGAACTTACAAAGTGCACCATTTTTTGATCTTCAGACACAAATGAAGCCACCTAGATTCTCCTATTAGTAACAGGCTTTTCTGTTGAAAGGAGAGGCCATGACATGTGGACTATAAGAAATTATGAACCCATTTCAAGTTCTAAAGTACCAGAGGCTTGTGCATTGTCAAAGAATTGATTAATGAGATTGATTTCTTCTAGTCCTACTTAGTATGCAACATAAAACAAAAAAATATATAATTGTAAACTTAAAAGAACAAAAAAGCTGACAATCCAGAACCAGCTCTGGGATATTTACAAGTTCTCACAAAATCCTTCAAAAAATACGTTTTAATTGGGTTTCTATTAGCAAGTCTAATCCATGGGGACTCCCTAATTACTAAGGTAATTCCTAACTCCCTTTCATCATTATTCTCTCGCTTTCAGCCCAAAATAGAAAGAAAGAACTTCTCTTTATTAACATGCAAATTTTAAATGGAGCTTGAGTCCAGTAAAGTAAGCTATCACTGCTTCTTTCTGAGCCTAACCCTCTTGAGGGCTTCATTTAAAAATTCAAATACAGGGAGATTATCAGTGTGTTTTTGGCAGCGACATAATTGCCCCTTGAAGTAAACTAGTTGGCAACCTTGCAAAAGAGGAAGCGCTTCTTATTTATTTATTTATTTTGTATGGGAACTAGGTTCTGCAAACAAATCCCTCTGAGCACTAGGGCTTAAAAAATGCAGTATGGTGTTCAAATGAAAAAGCAACATGAAGCCAGTGAATGTCCGTGGTCACAAAGTGTGGGAAGTGTAGGCATGATAATAAATACCAAAGTGCCAGGGAATAGCCAACTAGTGCTCTGATCTATGAGCTAGTTGAAATTCTAGTTTAGATTTCATATTCTTGGTTGAAAAACACCTCCCTCTTGATCAGACACACAGGCCTCTGTTCCTGTGGTGTAGTAGGATGCAGCTAGGGTAGAGGCAAGAGAGAACTGGCTCAGGTGTAGGACACCAGGGTTATCTTCCTGCCTGTGACAGCCTGGTACCATATGCTGCAGGCTGAAGCCGACAAGAGAGTAGAGCTATTTCTTACCACCAGTTAGCTGCCAAGCCCTGGCATTCTTTCACCAAATTGTGTAACTGGGGACAGCAGGTATATTTCAGAAGCATGTGGACCATCACCCTCCCTCCCCAACACACGTTGACCTTACCTAGGTGTCCCTCCAGGCCCACTTCATCCAATGCATTCCCCTCTGCTTTTTAATGCTAGAAAGTTCCTAACTAGGGATTTATTTTTGGATATAGGACTCTGTGTCTCAGTAATATGCATATAATCCTGGGATGTATTACACTTATCTCCTTAGCTTTTGAATTCAAAACAACCTAAAATGTTTGTTGTTATTAACTCCTCTAAAATGCTCACAAAATTAAAAGGTATAAGCTCTATTAATCATTTCTGCTTCACTATATACAGGTAGAGGATTAGGTAAAGAAGGAGGCAGAAAGGGGAGACTATGTGATCTAAATAATGATCAGGTCAACAGAAATGAAAATTCCCATTATTTCACTCAATCCACCTCTAATTGCCATGAAGAAAATGGTATACAGGTGTTCACTTTCCATGTATTCTAATGTATACACTTTTCTAATGATATATATATATATATATATATATATATTAAAATTAAATTAAAAATAAGATTTGTATCAAATACCCTATTTGGGAACATGGAAATGAAATTTATCAGAAAACTCTTCATAATTTTATCCATTTGGCCAACAGAGATATTGTTATATGGCATTTCTCCAAGTTCCCAAGCTTATTTATATCACTTTGCTATACTCATAACATCTGTGTTCTTAGGAGAGTAGTAATATACTTAACTGAATATATTTCTGTTTAGCTAGGAGAAGATGCATAAAGACACGGAAACATAAAAATTGCCATATTGTGACAGTATTAGAAAATTGGAATACTCATAAACTGAGCATATGTTAGAGGACAAGTCTGGCCATTTTATCAAAATATATCATGTAGTACAATTTAAAGTAGCAGTTGTTTTCCCAGAAACTTATTATATAGAAGCACCCTAGCAAACAAGCAAAGCGAGTACAAGATATAAAAAATATACAAAAAATATTTGTTGTAATATTGCAAATATGATAAATACTGGAAACATGTTAAATTCTGATTGGTAGGTTAAATATATCATGGCTTACTCATGTGAAGAAATACTACACCAGAAATAAGTTTGTGTCCTGATGATATAGTGATACCCAAGATATTTATTAAATAAACTATACACATACACATACATATATATACACTTTTCACTTATATGTGCATATATGTGTGTGTATGTGGGTGTATATATATATATATATATATATATATATATATATATATATATAAACATGCATATATATTTATAGGGAGAAATGAACAAGCACATTTTCCTATAGTTTCCTCAGGGGAGAAGGTGTTGGTAGGGGAAACATTTTTTTACTTTCATTTGATAGTCTTCTGAACTGTTTGAATTTTCTTTATGAAGTGATCATTCATTCCTTCTGATAGATACTAATATGAAAAAAACAGAAAAACAAAATCTAGGGGAAAAGAGAAAAGCAAATTGTTCTAGGTGTCATTTTGGGTTACCTTCTCTCCTGAACTGTGGCTGAACTGGGTTAGAAGAGGTCCACACTTTTTCCCCGATATACACTGAACCTAAGTGTTCCTGCATAGGTTATAGATTTGTTGCCATGAAATAATATATATCTTATTTGAATCAGTGCAAATAGTTCATAGCACTTCTTGGCAGTTACAAATTTCATAAGCTCATCACGCCAACTTCACACCCCTATCAGGGCTGCAAAGGGGAGAGGACTCTACACTTCGACCTTTCAATCTTCAAGAGTTACTTTCCAGGTGCAGGATTATAATGGCTGAATGGATAAGTCAATGTTCATTCTTCCATGTCTTTCAAAATGTATACACACTTTGGCTCTGTGTCCTATTCATCCTTGCCTTTCCATGCAGAAGCATCCTAAATCTTTTCATCTGCCTTCAAAGAGAGAAGTCCCCTATTTTTCCAGCCATTTTAGCTGCCCTTTCCTGGACACTTTGCAGCTCCAGGATGAATTTTTTGAGAGGTTTCAGAATCAGAATTGCAAATGGTTTTCTCAGCATGGTTGTACAGGGATTTTATACACTGTTCTGTTTTGTTTCTGCTGCTTTTTTTTCTTGACAAGTCCCCCTGCTTGGCCAGCTTTTTGGAATTCGTTATCCGACTCCTTTCAGCCATTCTTTTCCCTCTGCAAGACACCAAAACTTCCTGATGAAAATGGAAAATGTTCAGATGTTTCTAAATCATAGAAGCCCAGAATAAACCTCAAAGGATCATTAACTATAATCTTGTCCAAATTCCCATTTTTGTCTATGGGGGATACTGAGGCCCAGAGAGGTTAAACAAGGACTCCAACTTAAATCTGCCAATTTCTATGCCAGTCTCCTCTCCACCACATCTGTGTGTAAGAGAGATATTAAAATATTTAATAGCTGCATATAGCACAGGCCCCAGACTAAAAGATTCATCTGTGTGTTGGAGTAGGGTCCGAAAGGCAGTTTGATATGGTCAAATACCTTCTTATTTGCTGCTCAAGGAATGGCCTTATGGGATCTTGGGGGAGGGAAGGAGGTGACTGTGATGGCAATTGAGGGGACTTTGGGAGCTCAGAGCAGCATCTGTTGACCAACCAGTATGGAAGTATTTCAATATATTAACAACAGTCATTCCAGTGTGTCCTGGTGGTGCAGCAGTTGTGTCTATATAGTGATTTGGTCTAATTTAGATAAAACTCAGCTATACTTTTTTTTTCATTTGTAAGCTTTGATGTGTGAAGACTCAGATTCTCTGGCAAAATAATATGTTTTAAATCTTCCAATATTTAGGCATCATGAAAAAGACTTCCAGGTACTCTGAACATTACATACAATAAACCAAAGTCTATGTAAGGGTCTCACATATCCAGTGGCATTAGAATACTGCAGGCTTTTAATATCAGTCATAAAAATGAAATATTTAAATTGCAAAATAGATGCATCGACATAGCATCTGTGAGCTCTCTAAAAATGCATGAGCTGCTGCTTATCCGTCTTCAAGGGAAAAAAAATGAGTCACAGTAATGTTTCTCTTTATGCAACAGATTTTTTAATTGTGATTTATGCAGTTTAAAGGCAGCTAAGTAGCCCTTGTCAGTAAGACTATCACAAGATGATTTGATGAAGACCATTTTGGACAAATTACCTAATCAACACAATTCCTCCTTCCTTCCAGCAGAAGAGTGAGAAATAGCCAATTGCAGGAGTGTGTGTGTGTGTGTGTGTGTGTGTGTGTGTAAAGAGGTTCTTTGTTCTTTCATCCTGTTTTCCTCTCTCTAGCTCCTCAGGAGGTACTACATGAGACACAGCATGTGTGAAAGCTAAACAATAGGATGTACAGAAATATTCCTCCCTGTCCCCTGCCTAAAACCAAAACATGTCTCCCACAGCTTGAAATCCCAACATTTCATCCTGCCTTTAAGAGTCCCCAGATAAAGCAAATTTATTCCAGCAAAGCCTTCTTCTTCTCCCATGGGAAAATGTGGTTTAGATTATCACAAAAATGTATTTTCTCATCTATTTATTTAACAGGTCTTTTAAAAAGAATAAAAAGTCCACACTCAGTCCCACTTTTAAAGAAAATATCTTTTTTAAAAATAAAAACTAAAGGTATAGAATAGACTTCATAAAATATTTGTTGAATGTTGGATAAATGAAAATATTAAGCATTAGATATGTCAGTTTAATCTCAATAAAGCTATTTTAAAATTAATATATAGAAACTGGAGACTTCTGGGTGGGCGTGGTGGTGCACACCTGTAATCCCAGCAGCTCGGGACCCTGATCACAAGTTCAAAGGCAGCCTCAGCAAAAATGAGGTGCTAAGTAACCCAGTGAGACCCTGTCTCTAAATTAAAGATACAAAATAGGACTGAGGATGTGGCTCAGGGTTGAGTGCTGCTGAGTTCAACCATCAGTACCGCCCCCCCCCAAAAAAAAGAAAAAGGAAAAAGAAACTGGAGACTTCTGATGGTAAATTTTGTATCATATAGGGCTCAATCAGAGAAGCCAAACCACTGCATATGTGCACATACACACACACACACACACACACACACACACACACACACACGCACACACGCACAAAAGGACTTGACCTTACACAGTTGTGGAAGCTATAATAAAGTGTAAGGTCACTCTCTTTGCTTGTGGTACTGGAGATTAAAGACCTCAGGACAGGTGTTGGTGGTAGGAAAGCTGGTTATGAATTGAGGGAAAACAAGAATAAACGAGTCCATAAACAGGAACTGAAATCAAGTATGGGCTGAAATTCATGAGTTGTTGCTTCTCCTGACCTTGGTAGCACAGTTGTCCTATAGAAGCTAGGAAAAGTGTGATATGGTGGCACATACTCTTCTGAGCCTAGCAGCTCCAGAGGCTGAGGCAGGATGATCATGAGTTCAAGACCAGCCTTAGCAATTTAGCGAGGCTCTAAGCAATCTGGTAAGACTCTGTCTCAGAATAAAAAACAAAAAGGGCTGGGGATGTGGCTCAGTGGTTAGGAGCTCCTGAGTTTAATCCTTAGTACAAAAAAGAAAAAAAAGAAGCTGTGGAGCCTTTACTACAGAGCTAAACCCATACATCTAACCAAGAAGGAGAACAGCTGAAAGAGGATCCAGGGGAAAGTAGAGCAATTAAAGCCCAATTGTTATCTCACTCCAACTAGGTGAGTTAGCAGGTCAGTGACAATATGGGTGAACTACAAAATGGCTGTTGTTCTCTTCTACTCTCTAAATCTCACCTAAGAATCTCTCTTGTGGCTCACTGAAATCAGAAACATAAAAAGGACATCTGAAAAATGTAATCTAGTTTTGCCAAGTTGTTACAATTACAAAACTGCCACAGTAGTCATTGTATTCTGGGAGATGGAGAGAAACATCAACACATCAAGCCCTCAGAAAGTGGGACTGAAGGTCCTTGCTCAGTAGGACAAAGAAGAGGGGACAGTGCTACAAGGAGAAGTAAGAAGGCATAGAGTTGGTTGGTTGCTTCCTTTTCTTTCACTCATTAAAAAAATGTACATTGAGCATTTACTCTGTGCCATGCCCTGTACTAAATTGTATTCTGAAGATTGCCTCAAATATATCCCTTCCACCATGTTCATCTTATAATGAGATACTGACACTCCTACATCAAGAGATGTAACTAATGTTCACTCTCTATAAATCTGATGCAAGACTGTGACCATGGTAGTAGTGACGCTGTGTGACTTTTTGAGGCCAGGTCATAAAGATTATTAATTTCCACTGGGCTCTTATTTTTCTGGAGACTTTTCGTCATTGACTTTGTCCCCATGTTATGAACCCCATGTAGGAGCCCAACCTACAGGAAGAAGTCATGTGTAGATGTTCTAGTTGACATTTCTAGCTAAGATCTTAGTATCAAGTAATCAGCATCAATCACTAAACATGTGAGTGAGTTTTCAGATGATTTCCTGGCCCTAGTCTTCAATTATTGCCCACCCTACATTGATGCCAAATGAGGCAGAGAAATTAACTTTCCCACTGATTCTTGCCCAAATTACAGATGTGCGAGCAAAATTAATGCTGTCATTATTTCAAGTCACCAAGTTTTGAGTGTAATTTGTTACATAGCCATAGTAACTGAACAAGCCACTTTGCTAGACCAGTAAGAAATACAATGACTGATATATATATATAATTTTATTGAGTCATCCATAGTAACCTAAATTCTTTTACTTTAATATTGGGGCCATTAGCTTGAACTTAAATTTTTAATTAATACGTTTGTATAAATAATGATATTTTGTTAAATTTTTATTTTAACATAATTATAGATTTGCATGCAATTATAAAAAGTAATACAGAGGGCTGAGGTTGTGGCTCAGTTGTAGAGCACTTTCCTAGCATGTGTGAAGCACTGAATTAGATCCTCAGCACCACATATAAATAAATAAACAAAATAAAGATATTGTATCAATCTACAACTAAATTTTTTTAAAAAGTAATGATATATCAAAGTGCATAAATGCATTCTACTGTCATCTATAACTAATTAAAACAAATAAAAAAATTTAAAAACCCCAGTAATACAGAGAAATCCCATATACTCTTTACCTAGTAACAATAGTAACAGCTTTGCTTAACATCTTTGCTTAATAGTATCATAACCTGGAGACTGACATTAATGAAATCCACCAATCTTATTTAGATTTTTGTTAAAATTCCCCAACCTGTACACATGAGATCTATGAGTTTTCCTGTATGTAAATTTTATCTCAGCAATATGCTAAAATGATAGTTGAGTCTTAGCAGGGAACAACTGGACAAGGGTACTGTGGGCTTTACCTAACCGTTAATCAATCATCTTCAAACAGAGAAGAAACGTCAGCCTCCATGTTGGCATGTTGGACATGGGTACATGTGCTAGGCCACTTTCACAGAAAAATGGTAAATTATGTACATAATGCATCTGAGAGAGAAAAATCCTTTTTCCCCCCAGAAGATTCCCACCATATAGAGAAGCAGTACATGTTAATGGTTAACAGAATGATTTGACTCAAATAACAGATTAAAGTGGCTCTGTCAAATATTAGCTGGATGACTTTGAGCAAGATTTTTTTTTTTACTGTTCTAAGCCTCCAACTGCCCATCTGTAAACTGGATATATGAGTCCTCTAGGCAAGACCTGGGATTGGTGGACAGGGTTGGGGTGGAGAGTGTGGTAGGAGAAAAAAAATATTTGAATGGGTTTAATAATGCTTTCTTCAAAATGTTGTCATGGAAATTGTATATGAAGTACTCACCTAGCACAGTAACACATATAGTAAAGTATTCCATAAATGGTGGCATTTCATGCTATAGTCATATAGGGACCAAATATCTAAACATCTACCCTTCACAGCTTGTCTACCACCTTCTAAGACTCTTGGAAGGAGTAACATGCTGGGTCCTTAACACCTTAGTGCAAATTAATTTTTAGCAAAAAATGACTTTCTCAGAGACAAGTAAGATGGGCCAGTTATAGGGTAATTTATTTGAGACAGATGTAGGGGAAAACAAAGCGAAAGGAGAGTGTTTGCTGTTTGCAAGTAACTAAAACAAATCTCTGCTTTGCCAACAGCAGAAGATTGGAAAATCAGGCTTAAGGGTCACTCTATAGGCCTAGTCCACAGAATCTATAGTCACCCTTAAAGGAGGAAGTAGGTACTTAGTGCCTGTCCTCTAATTGTTTCTTTGAACCAATTGCTCAAGATTTAAAGTGTTAGGAGAAAGTATCAGATTAGTCAAGCTCAGGTCAACTTTTCCATCCTGGCTCTCAAACTGGACAAGGTAGGGAAGGACTGAACACCTTTGGCTTCCAAAAAGTGAAGCAGAAACCTGGCATTGCCTTCCACCAAGTCTATCCTGATGAAGGATTGATATTCCCTAAAAGAAAATTGGAATACTCTTGGGAAATGGCAGTAGATACTGAGCAGCTGAAAAACAACAAATATCTACCAGAGAGAATTTAGGACAGAGTAGTAGAGGGCCATAAAGTGCCCTTTTCTCCTTAGCAAGTTCTTAGGTACATTTAAAGCTCAATGACCTTTTTGGTGATCCCATTATTAAATTCATCTCAACAACATCTATGAGCAGCAGAGAGGGACTATCAATTTATTTCCTCGTTAGTGATGTTATGTCTCTCATTGTATTTCTTAATAGTTCAAGTGCTTTCTGTGGAGGTCAGCAAGTAGTGCAAATATTTAAGAGCATCATTTAGTGATACATTTTTTCATACATAAAACATTGGAATGAATTCTTTAAAAAAACATAAAATCAACTATACTAGCAAGGTATACACAACAGTCATCAGAATACTGAAATACAGAGAAATTTAAATTTTAGTTCATTTAAATGTTGCCAGAATAAATATTTCACTTCCATAGAAATATTACCTTAGCACTGCTCACTAAAGACTTCTAGGGAAGAAGGAAACCAAATTACAAATTTGAAAATTACAATGTGCCTGAAGTGTATATATATATTTTTAAAGTGTCCCAAGCCAGGCATGGTGGTGCATGCCTATAATCTCAGCATCTGGGAAGGCTGAGGCAGGAGAATTGCAAGTTCATAAGCCAGCCTCAGCAATAACAAGGCACTAGGCAACTAAGTGAGACCCTATCTCTAAATAAAGTAGAAAAAATAGGGCTGGGGATGTGGCTCTGGGCTTGTGCACTACTGAGTTCAATCCCTGGTACCCCCTGGCAAAAAAATGTCCCAGACTTTCCTATATGCATTTTCTTCAGCTTAAGAGAAACCACATAGCCAGGTATGGTGGTGCACACCTGTAATCCCAGAGTTTCCTGAGGCTGAGGTAGAAGGATTGCATGTTCAAAGCCAGCCTCAGCAAAAGCAAGGTGCTAAGCAACTCAGTGAGACCCTGTCTCCAAATAAAATGCCAAAAAAATAGGGCTGGGGATGTGGCTCAGTGGCTGAGTGCCCCTGAGTTCTATCCTGATAGAGAGAGAGAGAGAGAGAGAGAGAGAGAGAGAGAGAGAGAGAGAGAGAGAGAATACTTCCATTCTAAAATATTTTTGTATTAAATATAAACTTTACCATAAGGGTTTTTAACTTCCCTTAAACTGTGTTTGTATATAAAAGATTTTGTGAATTTTGACAACTACCTTTTCTATTTTGATCCATGTAACATCATAGGATTTTGGAAATCAGTTTTGAATTACATGTGCATGTCAACCAATTCGGAGTACAATTCTGCTCCATAGACATCGTCATTTAGTAAAAAATGAAACAAAACCCCTTGTTTTTGCCATGACACTGTATTTCACAGAAAATTATTTTCATATTATTTTACAAAACAAACAACTATATCCTTGATATTGAATTTTTAAATACAATTTTAAATAGATTTAGTAATAATGTCATATTTTCCCTTTGACAGAATGACCTTCTAAAAACTTTATGTTGCTTTCATGAATTGGATAAAAATAAAATTGAGCCAATATTAGAATTAACAGATTTTTTTTAAATTTGAAGCATTCCATATACTGATATAAAATTGATCTTGTTTCTTTGTGAAGTTCTTCTGCTAATAGATCAAATACAATAACATATATCAGGTCACTTGACTATGTACAAATCAAAACTTGGAATAAAATGAATTAAATTAATTTTAGAAAATGGTGATTTTCCAAAATTGAATGAGTCTTGTTCTACTTATATATATATATATATACACACACACACACACACACACACACCACACTATATATATATCTCCCTTCTGAAGATGCATATGTTCAACTGTTGTCTTTAGGCCTAGCCTTCTTAAATTAACTACTAAGTTTCAAAATAGATGGTCATGTGTCTTTCACAGATGATCTGCTTGGATTTTATATGGTCAGTCAATGGTATTTTTTTTTTTGGCTTCCAAGGTAAATAGCAAATGTCTCCAAAAGTGTTGTGCAAATTACCTGTCCATAATCAACTTTCTTGAGAAATAATGAAGTCAGTGATTTGTCATTAATAATCATGTACTTCATTTATTAGCTCATGGTAACTAAAAGTGTCTATTGAAAAACAAAAGCATTATCAATGAATAAAATTGTCATACAATAAATGATAAAATCACAATAGCAAGAACATTCAAGATAATCTCCATAGGGAGGGTTGGTAAATGACTGCCAGCAGGCTAAATCAAGCATGCGCCCATTTTTGTGCATAAAGTTTTATTAGAACATAAACACTGTCTTTCATATGTCAGAATTGTCTATGGTTACAACAGACATCATATGACCTAAAATATTTGCTATCTGGCACTGTAAAATGTTTGCTTACCCCTACTCTTTTTGCAACATAGCCAGGCTAGTCACGCTCTATTCTCAGTACATATTTTATACACACCTAACCCAGGATTTCACTACCTCAGTGCTATTGCTATTTTGAGCTGGATAATTCTTTGTTATAGTTAGAACTATCCTGTGCATTGTGGGATGCTTAGCAGCATCTGTGATTTCTCCTCACCAGATGTCAGTTTCACCCTCTCACTTGAAATGACCAAAAATATCTATAGTCATTGCTAAATATCTGCTGGTGGGCAAAATTACCTTCAAATGAAACTCACATAGCTTATAATTCACCATTGATCCCATATATTGGAACATAGCAATTCTATACAACTTGAGACTGTGCCTTAATACACAGCATAACTGGTTGGTAACAAATGGATAGCAGTGTGAAATACTTCTCCCATCAGATTCTGAGACCAGTGGACATTAGCTATCTCTAGTCATTGATGAAACACACATCATCAAATTATCTAGTACCCTGCATTCTGTCCTTGGAAAGAGTGTGCCAGTTGCTTTATGTCTAGAAAGGGTCAGGAAACAAGTAATGGGTTATATTTCTAATTATTTTTTAGATTTAACTATGTGTTAAGTGAGAGCTTGGTCCACTACCTATGTATATTACACATTACTTCAGGAGCTTAATGCAGAAGCTTTATGTAGAAAGTGGAGGTTCACCAAACCACATGAGTTAAATGGGCAAATAAGTAATGCATAATAAATCCAATACGGATTTTTCCATATTCCTAAGTGTTTAGATTCCTTATTATATCACATCAAGAAATTTTTAGCATCTTAACCTCCTTGATTCTGTACCCTTTATTAAGTCCAACTGCACAAACATTTGGAACCAGTCCCAGAATCTTAAGGTAGCATAATAAAATCAGAATCTCCTAGTAAGTGCTTTCTAAACATCTCGCATTTTGATCTGCTTTCTTTGGTATAGTGTCTATTCAACCTATTCTGATTCTGGCCAATATACATTAGTAACTTTGCAATTTTCCAACTGGAACCTGCCTAAGATCTGATTCTAGTTTAGGTGTGACAGTAATCAAAAGTAGTGGGCTAAGAGTTGAGGAGCATTTTATCCTTTTTTCAAGGTAATGCTCTCAGCAAGGTTGCTACAGGATCTTCAAGAAATAAAGGAACAACTTCATCAACCAGGAGAAGAAGAAATTCTATGGGGTTTGAGGTACTAAGTTATCTGAGTCCTACAATGTCTCCATTCCAATTCTTGGGATCCCACTCTTTCCTAATCCAAAGATAACTTTTATGTATATAATCTGTTAGCTCAATGAATTTTGCAACAGCCTAAAAAATCAAAATTTCACTATTTATGAGTAATGAGACTCTTTGAATAAAGTCATAGAAATTTCACAAATTTTGTTTTTATCTCTTTTTGTTAGATTTTTATTTACATATGGACACAATACCTTTATTTTATTTATTTATTTTTATGTGGTGTTGAGGATCAAACCCAGTGCCTCATGTGTGCTAGGCAAGTGTTCTACCATTGAGCCACACAACCCTAGCCTTGTTTTTATCTTGATACAATACATTAGGATGTTGAGGATGCCTCTCTCTTTTCTTCAAGCTGCCACGTTCAGCTAGAAGCAACTAGCATATACTGCAAATTTGCAATTCTTTATTTAAGCCTTTCGTATTACTCTATGACCACTGTCTCTAGATCCCAGAGCTTTGTCCAAAACAAGCTATTATTTCTAAGGAGTACAGATAATAATTTAATTAGCTGTTGTTTTAATGGATGCATGTCTTGGACTGCCTTGGCATCAGTCAAGTTTTTAGAATCATCAACAACAATTAGATGTAATAAATCTAAGATTCTCCCCCCACCCCCCGACACACACACTATTTTCCTGAGGATCTGTTTCTTGCAATTACTCCCGCCACCAATTTCTTGATTACATTGGTTATTAAGGTGAAAAGGCATTCATAAATAGTTCTTATTATTGCTTAGAGGGCTGGAGAATTGGACTTGAAGCTAAACTTCCAGGAACAGACCCTGAAACCATATATCAAAACACACTTGATGAATTATTGCCACTGATCCCTGGAGAAAGCCCACGTTGTCACTACCCTGGTATCAGATCTGTGGCAGGAACTCAACTTTTTAACCACTGGGAAACTACTGTCGTTGTTATAACTTGGTGCTAGACACATCTTCAGAAGAAATGGAAGCACTATAGCAGATTGTTCACTTCTAAAGAAGAGTCTCACATGGGTGCATCTCATTGACAGGGTCTAGGACACATCTCTGCTCAGGAGCTACAAATAGTGCTGTGAACTTGAGTTTTTAATCCCTATTTTGGGAAGTTGGACTCATATATGGGGTTTTTCTTGTTCTAGTTTTGTACTGGTGTTGGACACACCATCCTACCAGAAGCTAAAATAACAGCGTTTATTTTGCTTATAACTCTAAAATTTGGGCAAGATTTGGAGGAGAGAGTTAATCTGTGCTTCATTCAGGGTAAGCTGGGGTCTAGAATCATCTGAAATCCTAGTCACTTTTATGCCTGGTGGCTAATGGTGGCTTTCCCGATGAGACCTGAACTGAAGCCATTGCCAGACATATACATGTCATCTCTCCATTAAAAAACAAACTGTTTATCTCTACAAAACTTGTTTTCTGTATTAACCTGACTGTCCTATTGTATTGGTTTGTTCACGTGATTTTAATATTACAATAGACTGTTCACTGGAAAATTAAAGTTGCAAAGCAAAATTATCGTATATTTACAGGAACTCTCTGAAAGCCCCATCACTCTTCAATAGAGAAATTAACATCCTAAGAATCTTTCAGCCTCTAGCCTCAAAAATGTTCTCCTTGAAATGTCTACCAAACCTTAGATCTTTATCCTGACCTAATCAATCCTCTATGTTGAAAGACCAGTGTAAACCACTCAACTCTCAACAGTATTAAATATTGTCTTCCCCCTCTGATACTCTCTCTGGCTCTGTGAGATATTTCTTTAAGCAATGTACATAGCTTAATCATTTCAGAGTGTTTTTCTGGTTATATCTGGGTATCCAACCTTGGGTACCATGTATTCTTTGCTTCAGTTCCACATGGTGACTAGGTTTCAAAGCTGAGCATCTCCAAAGAGAGAGCTGTGTAGTTGTGATGCAGTTTTTTCCTAACCTATGGTCAGAAATTATGCAGCATCGTTTCTGTAACATTAGAATCATTGAGGTCACTGCAAATGCTCATCTAGTTTCAATAAAAGGGTTAGACTCCACCTTTTGATAGGAGGAATCAAGAATTATCATTCAGGTTTTTAAATCATCAGATTCTCCAACTGAAGAAAGACTATGCAAAGTTAATGTGTAGCCATGAATGTGAAGACTATGATACCAAAATATTGATAGTGTTTAGCTTAGGAAGTACAATTGTGGAAGGGTTTTTCTTGTATAGATTCTCTTTAATTAACACATATTCCTTAGTTGATTAAAAAGATATACATATCTTTAATTTGGGGGAGGGGTACTGGAGATTCAACTCAGGGGCACTCAGCCATTGAGCCACATCCCCACACCTGTTTTGTATTTTACTTAGAGACAAGGTCTCAATGAGTTGCTTAGTGTCTCACTTTTGCTGAGGCTTGAGGCTGGCTTTGAACTCACAATCCTTATGCCTCAGCCTCTGGAGCCGCCAAGATTACAAGTGTGCCACTGAGCCCAGCCCATATCTTCATTTTAAGTTTGATAACACAGTAAGAAAACATTTCCGTATAAAAGGTTGAAAAGAACACCTATAACCTAAATGTTCAAAAACATCATAATGGTTAATTTGAATTGTCAATTTGATTGGATTAAGAGATGCTGAAAATTAGGAGGCTTCTGGGTGTGTCAGTGAGGGTGTGTCTAGGAATGATTGGCATGTGGGATAGCAAACTGAAGTGGAGACCCTCCCTAAGGCTTGGATGGAATAAAAGTTGGAAGAACAAGGAAGCAGCAGCAGATGCAAGCTGAATTCTTCTTGAACTGGTTCTTGATTGCTGCTGTGATTGCCCCTTACACCTTTATTCTTCCAAAGTGGACTCTGCCAGTGATTCCCCAGGGAGTCTCCAGAAGGCTTCAGTCTTAGACTGAGGTAGCATCATTGATCCCTCTAGTTCTGAGGTTTCAGCAACTTGGATTGAACAGCTACTGGTTCCTCCAGCTCTCCAGCCTGCAGATGGCCATGTGGACTGTCCAGATTCTGGTTGTGTAAACCAATATATTATAATCATACCTCCTCTTGATTCTGTTCCTGTAGAAAACCCTTACTAATACAAACATTTAACTTTGTTATTGAGATCTAATTTATATAGCATCAAGTTCATTCATTTTTTGTGTACAATTCAATGCTTTCTAAGTCAATTTATAGTTTGCAACAATTGCCAATGTCCACGTTTAGGACATTTCCATCACCCTATAATGTTCCTTTTACCCATGTACAAATAGGTAGCAATGAATTCCACTATTCTGTATAATATTAATGCACCAATAAAAAAGACTCCTAATGTCCATTTTCATCAATTTTAATTCTTATACCCATTCCAGGGAACCACTGCTTAATTTCTGTCTGTAAATTTGCCTGTGGTGGATATTTCATATAGATGCAATCAGATAGTATGTAGTGTTCTGTGTCATGTGTCTTAGCAAAATGCTTTTGGGGTTCATTAATGTTGTGACATCAATACTCTATTTGTTTTACTTGCTGAATAAAATTCTATTGTATGGATATATCATAATTTGTTTCTTCATTCTCTAGTTGTTGGGCATGTTAACTGTTTCTGGGTTTTGACTATTAGAAATAATAAGGCTATGCAAATTTGTATACAAGTCCTTGTATGAACATTGTTTTTATAGACACACAGGAGTAGAATTTTGAGTTGTATGGTAAATTTATGTTTACTTTTTTAAGATACTGCCAAACTTTCTCCAAAGTTGCTGTGCCATTTTACATTCCCACTACAAGTTATTTTATCTATCTATCTACTATCTATCTATCTATTTTTGGTGCTGGGAATTGAATCCTGGGGCACTTTACCACTGAGCTACATCCACAGCTCTTTTTCTTTTTTTAATTTATTTTTTTAGTTGTAGATGGACACAATACCTTTATTGTTTATTTTTATGTGGTGTTGAGGATCGAACCTAGTGCCTCAAACATGCTAGGCAAGTGCTTTACCACTGAGATACAACCCCAGCCCTCACAGCTCTTTTTCTTCTATTTTTTTTAAATTTTGAGACAAGGTTTCACTGAGTTGCTGAGGTTGCCCTCACACTTGCAGCCTCCCACATTGCTGGTATTAGAGATGCACACCATTGCTCCTGGCTCACCACAAATTTATTCGGGTATTTTTCCCCCAAATCCTCACTAACACTTGTTAATATCTATCTTTTTAGTGTAGCCATTGTTGTATTGTGAACACACACCTATTTGTATTTCTTATTTGCATTTCCCTATAATGATCAACAATGTCAAGAATCTTGTATATTTATTAGTCATTTGTATGTCTTTTTAAAATTTAAATTAATTTTAACTGATACAAAAAACATGAAAATTACACATTTATGAAGTGTCATGTGATGTTTTGATGCATGTATACAGTGTATAATGTTTAAATTAGTTTAAACAGACAGATGTGGCACAATCCCAGCTATTTGGGAGGCCAAGGCAGGAGGATTGCAAGATTGAGGCAACCTCAGTAATTTAGAGAGATCTTGTCTTGAAGTAAAAAATTAAAAAGGACTGAGACAAAGAGGAATGAAGGGAACGGAAGGAGGGAGAAATAGGAAAGACAGTGAAATGATTTAACTTTCCTATGTATATATCATATAAGAATACACCATAGTGAATCTCAACATTGTGTATTGTTGAGATTTTTCCTGACATTCCTACCAACTGCAAAAGGGATTAACACAGTTGTTCTAATTAGGATCTCAAGACTGAGATCCTAATTAGAACAATATGTACTCCATGTGTGTATACATATGTATACATCTTGTCATGTATAACCAAAAAGAATAAGTAACAAAAATAGCTGAAAATGTAGCGCTGTGCTAAAGTTCTTCCAGGTTCCATGTCCAGTAGGTATACGTGAGGCCACTCAGCTTCACATATACCTCTGGGTTCTGGGAGACTGATGTCTGACATTTTGGGAGAGAAAGGGAAGGGAAGCATACCAACACTTCCTGGCAGCAAAGTGAGAAGAGACTGCATCAGAAGTGAGATGCCCTTTCCTCCACAAGGGACAGTGAGGAAAGAGTGCTTGGGTTTCCCCAGGGGCCAATGGAAGGGTGAAGTTGGAACTCTGCCCACAAAGATCCAATCCTGTTCTGCTCTTTTATTCTTCAGCCTTTCCACACTTCTCTCCAGAGGATGAGCAAAGGGCCTACCATTCTTTCAAATTTTCCCCTTCATGTGGGCCATAGCTGGACACTTTTTCCAGTACTCTGGGGCCTAATGGTCCACAACTGTGTTAATCCCTTTTGCAGTTGGTAGGGATGTCAGGAAAAATAATCCAGAAATGAGGGGGTTCATAATTAGAGTAGGATGTGTTCCAAACACCAGTAATTATTTTCATTCTTTACCTGGACTATCTCTGATAATAGAATTAAGGCTTATTCAATCTGATGGATATGTCTTCTATGTATTTCTCTTGGCATTTACAATGACTAGAAATTCACAAAGAGGGACTGGCTGAGTAGCTTAGTGGCAGACTGCTTGCCTAGCATGCACAAAGTCTTTGGTTTGATTCTCAGCACTGAAAAAGAAAAAAAAAACCAATTGGGTGTGGTCAACATGAGTAGAGCATGTGAGTGTGTAGAAATTCATAAAGACAGATGGCTTATTCTAGCAAGTAATTCTCTCATAGCTAAATAAATGATATAGGTAATGCAGTATCTTTAAGCAGTGAGGGAGGGGCTGGAGAATGTGGCTCAGACGGTAGTGCGCTCGCCTCAGCACCACATGCAAAACAAAGATGTTGTGTCTGCCAATAACTAAAAAAATAAATATTAAAGTTCTCTCTCTCTCTCTCTCTCTCTCTCTCTCCCTCTCTCACTCTCTCTTTAAAAAAAAAGCAGTGAGGGAGACATGGAATTCTTTTACAGGTAGCAAAATGAACATTTATCTGCATTTCAACATTCACAATTAATGAACCTTTTTCTATTTGAATGAGTTCTACCAGAGCTCTGTATGCCTGCATTCCATTGTCAGTATCTCTTCATTTAGCAGTTCTTATTTAGTGCCTTTTACCTTTATCATTGACATAGCTTGGTTCAAGAACTTGAATTTCTTATGACACCATGACCAAGTGAATTTATTATATCCTGAAAAAGGAATTGCATGACGATTCAAGAACAAACATTTTTTTTTTTTTGGTATCAAGGAGTCAACCTGGGGGCACTTTACCATTGAGCCACATCCCCAGCTCTTTTTATTTCTTTATTTTTTATTTTGAAACAAGGTGTTGTTAAGTTGCTGAGGCTGACTTTGGAATTATGATCCTCCTGCCTCAGCTTCCCTAGTAGTACAGGCATGTGCCACTGTTCCAGGCCTGATGATTCAAATTTGACACTGCATGGGCTGGGGATGTGGCTCAAGCGGTAGCACGCTCGCCTGGCATGCGTGCGGCCCGGGTTCGATCCTCAGCACCACATACCAACAAAGATGTTGTGTCCGCTGAGAACTAAAAAATAAATATTAAAAATTCTCTCTCTCCTCTCTCACTCTCTCTTTAAAAAAAAAATTTGACACTGCAAACATAGAAGATGTCTATTACTTACATTTGCCTGCTGACTTTCATGACATCTAGTTTAAACCTTGATGGATAAGAGAACCCAGTAACAGGCTTTGGAAAACATTTTTTCAATTACTAGTACATTGCCATTTACAAGGAGGAGGATTGACCATGAAAATTTGATTATTTTATCCCCAATTTTGAGAGGGTAAGAATTTTTTTGTGTGTGTTTGTTTATCTTGCCAGCATTTGAAAATAAATATTCATATTTTCTTCTTTTTACACAAAAGTTAGCATATGCACTGTATGGCATCTTGACATATTTTACTTGACATATTTTAGAACATAAAAAACATTCTCAGCCTTTTCATAGTTGCATAGCTTTGTATTGTGTGGATGTATCATGATTTCTTAAGTCAATCCTCAATTGATAGACACTGAGTGTCTTCCAAACTTTTACTATTACCAAAAAAAAACCTTCAATAACCAAGCCAGCATATACATATTCTCACATATGTGTGTGCACATGTGTATGCATGTGTGTGTGCACATGCACACATGTAACTGCCGGATTCCTGGGTCCAAATTACATGTATAATTTTGATGGCTACTGCATCTCATATGTGAGAAATAGAAAGGCTAGTGGTCCATTTTCAGAATATAGTATTCAGCCTTAATTGGATCCAATTGTAGCTATTTTAATTATAGCCCTTCCCTTTGTCTGCCCCAATTTTAAATTTAGCCAATCTAATAGATTGTAACCCCAAGCTCCACCAATCAGGGTGAAGGGCAATGCTGCATTAAGCATAAAAGCAGGCAGACTGCCCACCCAGGTGTGCGTGCTTGCTAGCCTGGTTCCAGTAGCATGCCCTCCTAGCAGAAGTTTGCCTTGCCCACCCGCTTTCTAACACGTTTGATTTCTTGGGACACCTTGGTATTTCTAACAATTTTGGCACCCAATGTGGGGATCCACACATCACTTAGGTGGTGTCGGGGATTTCCCTCCCTTTACAGGATATGCGTCCTGCTGCCTTACTATCATTGCCTCCAAGTGGGGAAGGAAACTGTGATCCATGAGGCTGACAAAGGACCCAAAATCTGAAGTGGATTGGCAATGAAGATAAAGGGCCCAAGTGATCAGGTACATGCACTAAAGTAGGAAAATCTGTTCTGGAGCTTTAGAGAGAAGTACTTCCTTGGTAGTTGAGACATCCCAGAGGTTGTGTGAGACACGAATGCAAGAAAGCCCACAAAAGGGTAGGAGTTAAACTCTATTCAGAAACACAAGGCCACATCTAGGAAAACAGAATGGGGGTTATGAAATAAATCCCTAGTAATTAGGATTGAGGATACAGGGGCCTCAGGGGTTGAGTACATAAGAGAAAATTAATTATAGGAACTAGAAGAAAAAAATGGGGAATAAAAATTCTAGGCCTAGGGACAAGGAAGAACAATGGAAAGAGCTCATATGTACAATTGGTTTTCCTTTGAGCCCTTTTCAAGTCTGGGTCATACTGCAAAAATCTGCAACAGCTCTATTTTATCTGTGCATTGTATGTGTATGTTTATATATGTGTTTGTGTCTATATCATGTACATAGTACCAAAATTGGCTTATAGATAAAAAGAGTACTCATAAATTTAATAAATGGACCCAAATACCTTTTAGTTCATGTGATTTAAATAAAACTTTGACAAAAAGGGTCAATCTAAATTGGTAAGAGTAAAGATGACTTTGAAAGTATTTACCCACAAGTTTTCTAGGTGGCCATGTTACCAAAAGCTCAGTCTTTGTTTCCAATGCCAATTCAATAATGAAGTTTATTGCTTTGCTAGTAGGGGAGAAATGTAGGGGGGTGGTCCTGTCCCAGAGGCTGTGATTCTGTCCATCAAGGAGAACAAAGAGTTTTTCAAGAAGCTATTCAAAGGCTCCATTCCAGGTGTTCTCTGTAGGGGGGATTGTGGTTCACTTACTAATTTGGGAGATAGCCATCCCTGAAGTCTGAATTTCTTGTCTCTTATGGGGGGGGGTGTGCTCAAAGACAGATAACTGAGTCTAAGATGGGGGAAATGGTGATCCTGTTCCCTAACCCCAGGTTAGGAAGGAGGAAAGGGAGAAGAGGAAAACAAAAACATGCCCATTTAAAAATAACCTGAGTTATTTTTACTGGGTCAAATGATGGTTTCATTCCAAGTTTTCTGAGGAATCTCCATACTGCTTTCCAGAGTGGTTGCACCAATTTGCAGTCCCACCAACAATGTATGAGTGTTCCTTCCCCCCTCCCACATCCTTGCCAGCATTTATTGTTACTAGTATTCTTGGTAATTGCAATTCTGACTAGGGTAAGATGAAATCTCAGTGTAGTTTTAATTTACATTTCTCTAATTGCTAGAGATGTTGAACATTTTTTTCATATATATGTTGACTGATAGTATATCTTCTTCTGAAAAGTGCCTGTTCAGTTCCTTTGCCCATGTATTGATTGGGTTATTGGGGTTTTTTGGTGTTAAGTTCTTTTGAGTTCTTTATATATCCTGGAGATTAATGCTCTATCTGAGGTGCAGATGGTAAAGATTTTCTTCAATTTTTTAGGCTCTCCATTTATGTTCTTGATTGTTTCCTTTGCTGGAAGAAGCTTTTTAGTTTGTTATCATCCTGTGTATTGTTTCTTTTTTTAAAATGTTTAGTTTAGTTTTAGGTGGACACAATATCTTTATTTTATTTTTATGTGGTGCTGAGGATCAAACTCAGTGCCTCACGCATGCCAGGACAGTGCGATTCCACTTGAGCCACATCCAGAGCCCCCCCGTATATTGTTTCTTGATTTTAATTCTTGCACTTTAGAAATCTTGTTGAGGTATTCATTTCCTAAACCAATATGATGGTGAATTGGTCCTACTTTTTAAATCCACTTCTCAGTACATGCCCAAAGGACTTAAAATCAGCATACTATAGTGAGGCAGCCACATCAACAGTTATAGCAGCTCAATTCACAATAGCTAAGCTATGAAACCAACCTAGGTACCCTTTAACAGATGAACGGATAAAGAAAATGTGCTACATATACACAATGGAATATTATTCAGCCATAAAGAAGAATGAAATTATGGCATTTGTGGGTAAATGGATGGAACTGGAGACTATCATGCTAAGTGAAATAAGCCAATCCCCCCAAACCACCAGCTGAATGTTTTCTCTGATAGGTGGATTGTAACATACAATAAGTGGTGGGTGGCGCCAGGGGGAAAGCAAAGGAAGAATAGAAGTTCATTGGATTAGACAAAGGGGAATGAAGAGAAGGGAGGGGGATGGGAATAGGAAACGCAGTGGAATGAATCAGACATAATTCTCCTATGTTCATATGTGAATACATGACCTGTATAACTCCGCATCACATACAACCACAAGAATGGGGAGTTATTCTCCATGTGTGTATAATATGTCAAAATACATTCTACTGTCATGTATATGTTAAAAGAACAAATAAAAAATTATACAAAATATAACCTCAGTAGCAGAGTAGCAAAGGCTGTATTCAAAGCATGAGGTGGACCACTGTTAAAACCAGAGAATCAGAGTGTTGGTCTCTATAAAATGTTTAAAGTGCAACATCCATTGCTTTTTTTTGCTAAGGCTTTTCTTTGGCAGGAATAACTTACATACAGTGTAAACTAGACTTGTTTGATATCTTGGCTTTCATGGGTAACCTAAGTTAGAAATGGGTAAGTTAGTTTTAACATAAATGGAATTAATCTTCCTAAATGTGTATGTTAGAGAAGACATCTCATGAATTTGCAAAGTTAAGATACTAAAATATCAACTAAATTATTGGCTTCTTGAATTCCAAAGGGTAACATATATTTAGGTCTCTTAAATGTGTTTTTATAAATTGGTAATTTTTTTAAAAAGAGTTTAAGGGCTGGGGATGTGGCTCAAGCAGTACGCGCTAGCCTGGCATGTGTGCGGCCGGCCCAGGTTCAAGCCTCAGCACCAAATACAAAGATGTTGTGTCCGCCAAAAACTAAAAACTAAATATTAAAACTCTCTCTCTCTCTCTCTCTCTCTCTCTCTCTCTCTCTCTCTCTCTCTCTCTCTCTCTCTCTCTCTCTTAAAAAAAGAGTTTAAGATTGCTAGTTTCTGGGTCTTAACCTAAAAGCAAGATTACTAAGAGTTAACACCCTAACAGGTGTAATTCTATATTCATACAAAAAGTTTCAGCTGTGTTTTGATTTAAGTACTGTAAAGATTAAAGTATTTCATTTTATTAAAAAGTATTAAGTTTTGTTTAAATGAAAGAAGATGTAACTCCAGTCATGGAAGTGGGAACCTAACAGAGGTTTTATAGTTTCTGGATAAAAGAATCAATCAGAATCCGTGATAAACAGGGTTTTGTTTGTTTGTTTGTTTGTTTGTTTGTTTTTTTTGTAGTACTGGGAATTAGACCCCAGGGCCTTGTGCATGGGAGAAAAACATTCTACCAACTGAGCTATATCCCCAGCCCTCAATGGATATTTTTTAAAAATATTGTGTTTAATGGTTGTATAATCATTTGGGTTTGCCCCCACCTTCATTTTACCACCACTACAAAAGAGTTGACTGGAATGTTTGTCCACAGTGGGTTGCCTTTACCTTTGGAAAAAAAAAAGCCTTAATTGGGGCCCATTACCCTGAGTGCCTGATAATTAACAATATTCTTGTGCTAAAGTCCAAGAAAAAGAGACCGAAAGCTAAGGATGTCAACGAAGTGTAGAATGTCTTAAGCTGCGGAAAGTTTATGGAAGGTAAATCTTAAAAAGTTTGTGCAGGTGATTAAATTGGGCATAATTAGCACCATCAGTTAAAGCGAAGTTGCTAGCCAGGTTCCAGTAGTGTGCCCTTCTGCCAAAAGTAAGGTTTGCCTTGCCCACCCACTTTGGAGCATGTGTTTGATTTCTTGCAGTATCTCTAACAAAAATATACAATTTTCTACCAGAAATGTATACAGAAGCTTGTTTATTTACAGAAAGAGCCATGGTTTTCCATGTGCTCAGAATTTTTATTTTTTAAACTAAAAAAAAATTAAGCACCAACCAACCAAACAAAAACCGTCTAGTTTTTAGTCTCTCACCCAGAATCAATCTTTTTTTTTTTCTCCCTGTCTAGGCAAGTGCATTCTTCTAATTTGCAGATAAGCTAAACCATGTGTGAATAGTTGTTTTTTTTTTTTTTTTTTTAAACATAGGCCTTAAATTATTCCATCTTGGAACATCTTCTGGTTTCTCTTAGTTTCTGTTTATATGTCATTCCTTTTAATTATTACTTTTTAAAAATTTGAACTATTAGGTCCATCAAGATGGAATGGTGGTTAAGTCCACAAGGACAGATAGTCTTATATTAATACATAGTATAAATCATTCCACTTCTTCACTCAATAAGTGTCTTTCCAGACATGGGGATGCACATCCAATCCCAGTTACTCAGGAGGAAGTCAGGAGAAAGACAAATTCAAGCCTAGCCTGGGAAACTATAAGACCATGTTTCAAAATAAAATAAACAAATAAATAAAAAGGGCTGGGGATGAAGCTCAGAGGTAGAGCACCCCTGGGTTCAATCCTTATTACTGTAAATAAATAAATAAATAAATGAAAGTCCTTTGAGGCTAAACATTATTATATTTGACTTATGGTCAGACATAGTACCAGTTTGTGAGATACAAAAACCTAAAAATCTCACACATTTATAATTGATCCTTTTATCTTTATCACATAAGTAAAATTTTCTTAAAATATAAAACCACTCATGTTGAAAAATATTGTCTTCAGATAATTTTTCCATAAAGAAAAATTATTTGCTTTTTCAAAGAAAATGAACTTGGTGATATGATTAACATATTTTTTTGTTTTGGTACTGGGGATTGAACCCAGGGACACTTAACCAGTGAGCCACATCCCCAGGCCTTGTTTTGATTTTTAATTTTGTGACAGGTCTCATTGCCTTGTTTAGTGCTAAGTTGCTGAGGCTGAACTTGAATTTGTGATCCTCCCACCTCAGCCTCCCAAATTGCTGGGATTATAGGCATAGGCCACCAAGCCTAGCCTGATTAACATATCTTAATGTTAAATAATGATATGATGTTGATCAATAATTTATAATGTTTTGATATATAAACTCATATAAATAGGCAGAATTTGGGGTCCTCTTTAGGTGTAGCATTATAACATTAACCACCATAACTCCCATTTGTATGGTGCTTTATACTTTACAAAGCTCCTTTATGTACATGATAATTCCAATTCCCATTGGTTGCATATACCAGGTACTTTGATAAACTATATACTAGAAAATATTAGTTTTTTTTTACCCAAGATGGGGATAATGGAAATACATCTTTTGCTTATGATGGGGGCAAAGAAAATGCACTATTATAAAAAGCCAGCCAATGGAAAATTATAAAGAAAGTAGAAGGATGGTTGCCAGGGGCTGCCAGGAGGGGGAAATGGAACATTATTGTTTAATGGGTATGGAGTTTCCATTTGGGAAGATGAAAAGAGTTCTGGAAATAGATGGTATTGATAGCTAAACAGCAATATAAATGGATTTATGTAATGCCACTGAACTGCACACTTAAAAAATGCTTAAGTTCATACATTTTATGTCATGTACATTTTACCACAATAAAAATTTGTGGGAGTAGAGGGGAAAGGCAGTGACTAGTGGAGCCAGATTTTGATTTTATTCCTGTCTAACCTTTGTTTTCTCATAAGTAGTTATTATCCCCATGTTACAGACAAGGGGACTAAGGCCCAGAGGGATTAAATTGACATAAGCCACACAACTATCAAAAGGCACAGTTGGAGTTAATATAATGGAAATGATTTTCACAACCAGAGACTTATGCATAAGATGTCAAAGTAAAACCAGGAGTTGCATCTAAACACTGAGGACTGGGTAATTTGGGGCTAATCATTGCACTTGTCTGGACCCTCATTTATTCATTTGTAAAATAAAAGGACTGATAAAGATCAAATTTTTTAATTCAACATTTTTTTTCAAGACTTACAGTAAGAAATGTTTCACAGTGATTCAGTACACACATGCAAAGCCCCATTTTATGGGCAATCCTATGATGATGTCCATGACATGGACTCTTGTGACAGGAACTGAGGCCTGCCAACCACCATGTGTATTTGAAAGCTGATCCTCCAGCCCTAGTTAGGCCTTGAAATGAATGCAGCTCCAGATGACAGCTTGACTAAACTCTGAGACTTGAGCCAGAACTACCCAGCTAAGTTGCTCCTGAATTCCTGACCCTCAGAAACCAGGTGAGATAATAAGTGCTTGTTGCTCTAAGTGAGTGGGTGTTTGAGAAATTTGTTATGCATCAGCAGATAAATAATACAGTACATTAGGCTAATGTGTCACAAGTAGCTGAAGGTTAGTTGTCTAAAGAACTGGAAAGAAGATTCTTTAAGAGAGAAGCACAAAGACACTGGGGGAAGATAGAACCAGCAGAAGAGACTTGAGGTGATACATGCAGAGTGTCAATTGTATCCTCTGTTCCCCTAAAACTAACTTCATAAAACAACTATATTCTTACCACATGCATTGCATTCTAATATTTTCTATTCTATTTTATACCTATTTGTTTTAATAAATGCTTTGAATTGATCTCACAATCCACTAACAAATTGTTACCACAGTTGAAAACATTGAACTCAGTCATCTTTGAGGTCTATTTTAGATGCAAACTTCAGGAATTAGGAGGTGGTGCAATGTTGTTATGATAACTAACATTACTGAGCATCTAGTAGGCCAGAATTGTTCCAAACACATTGTATATTCTGTCTCAACTTAAGGCAATAAGATAGTTTCTATTAATATCCCCATTTTACAGATGTGAAAACTGGTGCCAGAGGTCAGGAGGAAATGCAGACATCTGCATCCACAATCTGCTGGCCTAGTCTTCAATCTTAAAGGTAATCACTCAAGCATTTCAATAAGACAAGACTCTGGTCTATGTCATCTAGCATCTATAATGTTTTAATGTTTAAAGTACGTTTCACTGTAACTAGGTAGAAGATTTTTAAAAATATATTCCTTTTATCTATTATTTTATTAGTTATAATGCAAAGATAATTCTCTAACAAATAAACCTAACCAAAATAGATGTCAGCATCATGTAGACAGCATTACTTGGATTTAAAAAAAATAAGGTCAGTAAACATGATGTAAGTGACCAAAAAATGTTAAAATCTGTGTGTGCAGGAGCTGGGTACCTGGGTCTATCACTTTTTTGCTGAATTCTAATGAGCCAAGTCTCCATTAATTATATCTTTCATGTCATAGGAATGTGGTATTTGTCACAGATATTGGAGTCTGTAAAAGCATCACATCTTCTTAATAAAGATTCCCAGTAATCAGAGGTTCATACAACTTCAGAGTAAATTATCTAGAGCTGGATACATACAGGGGAAACACATCAGGAGGATGTTTTAGCACCTGCTGTGTGGCGGGTGACATAGAGTCTAGAAAGAGGCAGAAAGAAAAAAAAAAGACTTAATTCCTACTTTAGATGGTACTGCATTATTATGTACTACAGGGTGTGTTATGCTTTGAATCTGAAATGACCCCCATAGCCTCATGTGTTTAAGGCTTGGTACCTACAGCAGCAATGTTGGGGGGGGGGAGGTAATTGGATTATTAGGACTCTAACCTCATCAATAGATTAATCCAATAATGGATTAATAGCTATTGGGAGGTAATGGTACTTTGAGAAGCGGGGCCAGTAGTCTCACCAATGAAATACTGGCACCTCTTGTAAGAAAGAAAACCTCAACATTAAGGTCCTTTCCCTGTTCAGGTTCATGAAGCCAATAACAAAACTAAAGTGGAGTATCAACAGCATAGATAATCAATGGGAAAAGAACAGAGAAATGGGAGCCTAGCTCACAAATCTCCTCCTCAACTCACTGAGTGTTGAGCAGTCACAGATATAGGGCAACAGAAATATAGGGGGGAATATTTATTAGGTTTTGGGGAAGGGGAAGTTTCCTAGGAATCCAGGAACTGGCTAGTTTCTTTCCTTATATGGTCTTTCCTGATTGCAACCATGTTGATTATAAACTATCATGGCACTAGTGGGTGTGTCATTTAGCATGAAAATTAGATGATGATTAAGTTTGAGGTCTACTAGAAGTCATTTGAACAGCCATCTTGGACCCAGCTGGTTTTAGCTTATTACCATGAAGAACATTTGAGCATCCTGCTAAAAATAAGCACAGTTAGGTCATGGTAAGTAAAGCAGGGTAGGCAATGCAGGCTGCATAGATAGTGTACTAGATAACAGGTGGAGGAAGTGCCATTGAAGGGTATATTTTGTCCCTGGCCCATTCCTCTTTGTGCATGTGTGTGTTTTACCTCCATGCACTCCCAATTCCCACCATGATGTTCTGCCTAACAACAGGCCTAGGAACAAGGGAGCCAAATGACCATGGACTGAAATGTCTGAAATTTGAGTCAAAATAAACCTTTCCCCTTTTAAGTGCTTCCTCTCAGGTGTTTTGTCACAGAGATGGAAAACTAACACATTGGGCAATGACAGTGGCCACAACCTAGCTTAGCATACTTTTAGCAGAGAGAAGACAGTCTTTTCATGTCATCTATTTTTTGGAAAAAAAAATGTCATTTTGAATATGTAGCTAAAAAGGGGGTTGTAGAGGTACCATAACTCCCTGAAACCAAATATTAATCCAGATGTCCTGAAAAATTGACAATTCAAAATAAAAAGTTTTGTAATTATAAAAGAAACACATGCTTTTAAAGAACATCTAGTAAATGCAAAAAAATGTAGAGAATAAAAGAAAAATCTTAACCAGATATTGAATCATGATGTAATAATTATTAGTATTTATGTGTATATACACATTTCCAAAATTTTGAGTATGTGTATACTTTTTGCAATTTCACTTATAATTATAATGTGAGGAAATCATCATGTCAAAATGGTCCACTTAAACATTAACTTGATAGCTGTATAGAATTGCATTCTATAGACATAGTATTTGATAGTGTCCATTCAGGCAAACAGAAACCATTCTCTATATTTAATGCAGAAAAGGACTTAATGTTAATAATTTGCCACAAAGATATAAAAAGTGCTGAAAAAAACAAAGAAAAAGAGTACATATCAGTTAGTTATTGCTCCATAACAAGCCACTGTAAACTTACAGATGTGTAAAAAACTTAGAAAGTTTATTTAAGAAACAGTTCTGTGATGAGCAATTTAGGCTGAGTTCATGTGGATAGTTCTCTGGTCTCAGCTGAGCTCCCTCACATTTGTGGTTGGTTATAGGTTGCCATTTCTGCTTTTGGCTAGGCTCTGTTACATATTTGAGAAATTAACTGGGATAAGAAGCCTAGGTTGACTCGGTTGCACATAGTTTTTCATTCTTTTGCAAGCTGGTCTGGGCTTATTCCCATAGTAGTCTCAGGGTTCCAAGACAGTGAGCAGAAGCCCATGAATTCTCATGAGGCCTCCGTTTGGCATTATTGCAA